>NW_021850624.1:654545-677074 GCF_003651465.1 Formica exsecta
GGGAAAGAGAGAGGGTAGTATAACAATTATTTTCAAATTTTCACGGTGTTTGTTTTAATATGCTAGATATTCGCTTGAAACTTTGTGTTGTAATTTTACGTGCTTCGATTGGTCATTCAATGAAATTGTCTGTCGAATGAATTTGCCGGGAACAAACGCGAATAAATGCGAATAGGATGAAAAAGTATCGGTCGGTGTGTTCGGCGCTAGCGGCAGCGCGACGGCGGTTTATACTTCTTGTCGGCTCGAACGTGGAAACGGAGATGGTTCCATAAAGACCGAACGAAAGAGAACTTCATTGGCTCCTCTCGTCCTTGTAAAAACGCGTTGAAAGTGTAACGTGCAACCGATTTCCCCTTCGTCCTGCCTCACCACTTTTCCACATAGCGACCATAAGTACCGCGATTCGTTCTTTGTAGATCGAGCGGAACAGTCACATTATCGCGGATGATCGTACATCCTTAAATATGGCAAATCACTGTTACTTTGTCTCAAAAAAAGAGAACAAATGTTTATTATTTTACTTGGTTTCTCAATTTTTTAATGTTCTTATGAAAAGAACTATCTGTCATAGAATAAAGATAACTGTCAAATTAGATTGTAAAATATCTTACATGAATTATTTACATGCCAATTTATAGTATATTTGACGAGATAATTATTTATAAGTGATTAATTGATATTTTTACAACAATAATATCAACTTATATATTGACAATCATATTTCAACATCACACTTTGGTGAAATATAAGAATCTGTCATGTGTTCTTTTGTACCTTCGAATTGATACTTTGAAAATTTATAGTAACTATTATTATATTTATTATTTTTAATTACAACAGATTTTCCTATTGCGTTTTAAGAATATCTTTTTTCTCAAAAAGATCACGAGACTCATGCGGCGGTGCGTGCCGCGAAGGAAATAATCAGGATCGTTGGCTCGATTCTCATAATTTGGAATGAAATTAACTGGCCGTGTTGATTTTTCCGCTTGGGGAACCCACCGACCGTTACGAGGGGGCGGCTCGTTCAAGTAAGAAAAACATTGTGTTACTGACGAGTCGAAAACGCACGGAAGGAGCTCTCTTGCGCGAACGAGTTGTAAAAATTTGTTTTACGCGAATTTAAGGACAGACGGAAACGACACATCGCGCTTAGGCTATTTTGACATCGCTGTGATAGAGCTGTGATATATCGTGAGATTTTTCAAAGATAAAACTGATATATTCTTTTATATTGAATATGATTTTCTTATTTTAATAAATGAATTACATTATATTTAACAATTTTATACTGGTCATTAATTCTACGATAAAAAAAAATGTTACAAAAGATGCATTTATTCAATCATTACTAGAAAATTCTCACTAACTTTATATGATAATCTCGAAAATTATGTAAACTGTTTCTTTTATAGATACTATATTTCAAATTTATCTTTATTGTTGGCGATACATCTGTTGGATAAAAGTTTAGCTCTGAGAAATTTTTATCAGATATATTTTTTCTTCTTATCCGATTTACTCTATGCTACAACAAAATTATGGCTCAGTGTGCCGATTGATAATTTTTGAGATATCAATGCTTGAACTTGCGGGTGTACGACTTGACAAGTGTCGTGTCGATCGCGCAAGATTTTCAAGTTGAAGACAGCCATTGGCCGTCAGACATCCGTAAATGGTTGCTCCTGGATCCGGGTGGCTTCCCAAATTTGGGGGTTCAAGGATTCTTTTGCACGATCCTTGATTACAAAAATGATACGGGCGGTGCATGACTGGTACTTTTTCTATCCCATTCCACGGTCCCATCTAAGTTCAAGGCGAATGACGCTTGCATCCAAAACGATGTGAGACATCTAGTCAATGTATGAGCGTGATAAGACAGTAGTATATTATAGATAACGACTGCGAATTTGACAAGATAGAAAAATTTATCGCGTAAATGTGCGTTTAGTAAATGGAGTTTATTCTTTGAAACCTCGATTTTTTTATTCACATGAATTCGCGGCAACTTAATCAAACATCAGATCGCATGACATATACATTGGACATATTTGGTACCAGTTTGTTACGGTTAAAAGTCCGAATCGAAACGACGATAAACGGTGCGACGGGAAATCTGCCGCGATGTTGCGGAGGATGAAAGGGTTCGGTTCCGCCGAAAGGGAGACGCGCTCGAGGTCGTGGCCATTACGGCCGATAAACAGCTCGAAATATCGCCGAAAGAAGAATTCAGTGGTAATGGAGCGGCCTGGCAAAAACGCGGCCGCGCGCAAAGAAAATTAACGGCAAAAGGGAAGAAACGAACGGGCGCGTACCTACGTGGCCTATCGAAGAAGCCTCGGTCCTCGGCACAAAGAGGCGAAAGAAGGGAAACGAGGAGTGACGGAGGGCGGCTGCGGGAGGAGAAGAAGAACAACAAGAAGGAGAATGCATCGTGCAATAGCAGCCGACAGGCGGGAGGGAGGAACGGAAGAAAAGAAGAGAGGAAGGTGCGATCGGAGCGTGCGCGTCCAAGTGATGCAGGGACGTCGCGATGCATCTTCCTCTCCTTCTCACTCTCTCTTTCTTTCTCCTTCTCTCCTTTCTCCATTCTTACCCTCCTCTCGCTCGTACATCCGCCATTACATCCGTCTCTCTCTCTCTCTCTTATGTTGCGGTGACTCGGTTCTCCAGGTAGTTCGTTCTCCGATTGGCGGTTGTACACGCAGGTGCGCGTGGGTGGGGGAGGCGTGGTACCCACCTCCTATTGGCTACCGGATCCTACCCACACCGGAAGTGGGGACTCGGAGGAGGAAAGAGGATAGGAATGAAGGGGGGCAGAAGCTAAAGGCAGCTCCTCCGCTCGGGCTCGGTCGAGAGAGGGCAAAAACAATATCGCATCTCGCGCGCAACGTCGCAAAAACCTGCCAGGTGGCATTTCGCCTTACCTTGAGGGTTACTGCCTTTTGCACGCAAACATACACGAGCGTCTATGTGCATCCACGTACGTACCTGTCTGTGAAAATCCCGCGCCGCCACCACGCGAATCTAGACGCCGCCATGCTACCGCCAGGTATCGGCGAGGGGATGCACCCGCACCCCTCTAACTTCTTAGGCGAAGGGATCAAATTCGAGTAAAAGTTTTATACATTTCTCCCGATGGAATAATTCTCTCTCGTCACAATATGTGTGTACACAATAATTTCTATATTTTATTAGATTTTTCAAAAGGGCTTACGATAGAAGCTGTTTGTCGAGATATTTAACGTTAAATTGATTGAAAAATTTACGTGAAAGTAGCATTACCAATTAAATTTTTGCTGAGGACGATAAAATGTATCTCTCTCTTCCTATAAACTTGAAACATTTTTATATATAATATTATACTATATTATACTATCAGACGCTAATATTATGCTATCGGACGCGCTGGTATTATACTATTTATTTTATAATATATGATAGAGGTACGTTTAAAAATATCTGATATATTTATTGTCTTAATTCTCGAAGTCATTTTAAGTGACAATGATTCATGAATCATTAATATTATTTTAGTTACTTCATGATTATTACGCTTAAGTATAATGATACCAAAAAAATTCATTATTATCGTAATTTAAATAAACAAAAAAGAATCTTAACACGGTGTTGGAGTGATTTAAATTATTAGGATAGAATAAAGTTTTTTCATGATATAAGAGGAATAAAATCAAAATTGATAGATATATATAAAAGAAAGAGCAGTGACAATATAAAACATCGTTAATATTATTTCGTGGTTATTAATGCCGATATAAAAAGAATCTTAAAAGTGCATCATACAACATTTTCATATTATAATTTAAAAAAAAATCGAGAAATTTGATTATCTTGATGTTTAGCAGAAAGATGCTGTACATTGCTAATTCATAAAATGATTCAATTGCATGCTTTGACAATTGAGATTTTTTACAATAATAATATCAACTTGAGAAAAAAGATTATATTAAAATTAGAAATATGTGTAAAAGACACAAATGCAAAGAGGTACAAAATTTACTTACTCATGTAGTATTCTCTCTATGATACATTATTATATATAACTTATTATCAGAGTCATAACAGATATAAATTCATGATCTTTCAATTTTTTATTCATCCATTCTGTTACGTGAAAAACACAAAATTAACTTTTGACTGTAGGAACCAAATGCATCCGCGTGACATTTTCGAGACTTTAGTCACTACATAAATCTTCGCGAATAATAACGCAGCCATCCATTAGGACAATTTTTGACGGGTTAGTATAATTTAGATTCAGGAAATAAATGGACACAAGGGAATGGAACGCGAATCGAACGTGAATGTTTTATCAACGCGAAAGAAGGCGTCATGATAAAAGAGCGATAAAGTATACTATGTCAAACGAATGTGGAGTCAGTCGTGCGAGCAGTTGCAGATTAACATTGCTGCGAGATGATTGCTAACTTATTACAATTCGCGATGTATACAAGTGAAAGATAGAGGTATGCTTATGGTGAAAACATGTGTGTTCTAACCGAAAGAATCTAGATCTGATATATTCGTATGAAATTGATTCATGAATAGTATTAATTAATACATCATTTTTCTTATTGTCAATTCGTTTAATTTTATCCGCGCGAATTTTAATCGACAAACGTATGTCTGAGAAATCGGGAAAATTAATGCATTTCCTTTTTTTCAATATCTATGTAAATAATTAAATATGTGCGTATGTATGCGTGTCTTCGATATATTAACAGTGTACGTAAAGTCAAGTCAATATAAAATGCGTAACCGTGCGAAAAGATCGCGCGGCTCTCGGTGGTGTTTTAATTTCCACTCACCGGAAGGTGTAAATTTCAAATTATCAGGGCTCATCGCGTGTCCACGGATGGTTTGATAATTGCCGCTTCAATCCGATGCGATACCATAGCACGGCATGTAATAGCGAGTTCCGTGATTCTGTCTCTCACGGCCGTATCTTTCGCAAGAAACGAAAAGACACACGTATATATCGCGAATGTACTTGTGCGTATTACACGACCGACATATCGTGCGATCCGCGAACGTTTGAACAATGGCGAATAGCGACCGCAGGAGCCCCCATGAATAAAGATCAGAATGTTTGTACAGCGATCGTGCCGTCACTCATCGCGAAATCCACCGTGAAATGTGATTACGGACTGTCGCAAATTACTATCGAGCGGTGGAATTTTTCGCACAGACTGTCTAATAACTTTTCAACGTGTCTCTCACAGATAACGCGTGGAAAATAAGTTTTATTCTAAATTCCGATTTCGAAGCGAGACATCAAACGCCAGGTTTATTTTTGATCAATATTTTTATTTTATAACATTTTTTTTAAGATAAAATTTATTTAATCTTAATTTTCATAATAAATGCGATGTTGAAATAATTTTATGTTTTCACGTTTTTCCGCGGTAATGCACTCTTACGTTCGCTCGTGTATGAGATAGAAAGTAACAAGCTTCACCGAACGATTCGGATCGATTCGGCGAGGGTACAATTCCGAGCATGGCTAGGTATAAATTAATTAGACAATTAATCGTGTAATGGTTTTAATTGGACCCTGTTAAGTGTCAACAATGTCCGCTGGGCGTAATCTTCGCCGCAGCATCTGCCTTATCTACATACATACGCCGTCGTGTACGGTCCAGGTAAAACAAACCGGCGGTCATGCGTTGAAACG
Source organism: Formica exsecta (assembly GCF_003651465.1). Lineage (NCBI taxonomy): Eukaryota > Metazoa > Arthropoda > Insecta > Hymenoptera > Formicidae > Formica > Formica exsecta. The sequence goes on from NW_021850624.1 coordinate 660,244, forward strand.
CGTATATCCGGGACCTCGAGTCGCGCGAGCGGTTGTTGAGATTACAGATAAGTCGGCGAGATTTAGCAGATATCCGATATTGCTTGATAAGCGAGCATGCACATACGTCCGCCTCGCTTGCCGACGCGGTGCGACCCGACACAAGGATATTCTTCCCGATTTCTCTCACGCGTATCTAAATTAAGAATGCGCTTAAATTTATCACCAACATATTTCGAGATTGTCCTTTGACAAGTATCGATGACGAAAACCAATCAAAATAATTAAGTCTGGCAATATTACAAAAACGTATAATATAATTAGAATAATTGTGAAAACTATATATTGTCTCTAACATTTCTCGATATTTTTCCTATATAAAAAAGTATTAATCAGAAGCAGAACATTTAAATAATACGGTGATATTTTAAATAGTTCTAGTTTATAAACATGTATATAAAAAAGTGAGGTTTGATGAAAAAAATATATAATTTTGAGAATGTTTTAAGAAAAATCACATATTATAAAAGTATGTTGAATAATCGACTTTATATAAAAAATATTTAGATCTTTCGCTGTATATAATGATGATTATATTCTCTTTTACACAAAAAGTATTTTCTTTGGAAATATAAATTTTAAAAGATATAAATGCAAGCACCAACATACAGAAATATATTGCCGAATTATTTTCTGGCGGTTTATTTCAATATTGTACATTTTTTATTGTATACCGCGAATTTCTTTCGGAAATATCATTAATCACATCTCTATTTTTTTTTTTTTGATTGGACATTTCCAAATTCCCACATGTGCAAATGCCACGGTCACCGCGAATCAAGCGACTCATTTAGCTTTGGAAAAATCTCGTTCGCAAGTATAATTACAAAGCACGGACAGACGCATATAATTCTCGTGATCGTGACTGCATTATGATCGTAACTTTCTTGGCTCGTAATCGCCGTAACTCGTGTCAAAAAATTTACAACGTTTTGCGTGACTGATTAACGTTAATGGTTTCTACACGCGCGACGGCAAGGAAAAATAAGAACAAAAAAGTCAATTGCGGTACGCGTTAAATTTGTGTGAAAAAAAGTTCTGAATACTGCAGTATTTCCATGGAAATATTTAGTATATTCACTCTATTGTCCATTCTTACTATCGTCTTGTCTTATTACCGCTCTCGTATTATCGTTTATTCACGAATTATAATAATAACGATATAATCACAAGCCAAATTTTCGCACTGCTCTAAATTTGAGTAAATATTGTTGATATTTGCAACTTAAACCTTATTAACTTATTCTGCTGCAAATAAATAGGTATTGTACAATAATTTTGGATAGTTAAATTTGAAATCTGTATCTGTGGAAAAAAATGAGAGGAGATTTGTCCATTTGCTTGATTATACACTCTTGGCAACAACCTTATTAAGCAGAAAAAGTACTTTAATGATTGGACATAGTTTTTAGCGCGCTGATGATTCTCTATTCTATACTATAGACAGTTTATAATGATACTAAAAGAAATTTTTTATAAAAAAAAATAATTTTATAGTAGAAATGTTTTTTTTTCTCGTTTACACGGATTGAGATACGTGCGATTTTTGACATTCTTCTGACATATGTGTGGATTTAACGGCATTAGGGTGGGGAAAACGAGTTTCCTTCGCGCTACGGAAGATTCGAACTGTACCATCCAAGCCTCGTTGCTTGGAGAAACGTCAAAACAGTTCTGAGTTTCGTCGTAGCATGGCGCTAGTAGGTGCGTCAATATAAACGCGTGTCTGCTGCGATCTCGGAGCGGAAAACACGTGTACTCGAGTCGCGTTGACGTATGAGATTTTCACTTAAGTAGAAAAAGTATGCACTGGTTTGAAATAATTTATCGCGTCTTTTTTTTTGCGTTTTCTTATTAATATCTAATGTTTTATCCGGTACTTTTAGAATATAAACTAAACGAAACGAGTGTGCCAATAAATTATCGCGCATTTCCTATCGTTTAGATACGTATGGTCAATAAAACTTTGAAACGCAAAAACCATATGACATATAATTTATTTGTACTTGTAACATAACTTTTCGCTTACTTGGTTGGAATAGCGAAGATAAAATGCGAGAAAAACAGGCGTAGGCGCAAAAGTAAAAAGTATAAAACGAGACCCAAGAGAAATAACGTGTAAATGCATTTTAAAAAACGCATTAAAAAGTATCGCGATCGATATATGCGGGTTTTTTTCCGGAAAAAAAGAGAAAGAGAGAGAGAGAAGGAGAGAAAGAGAAAAAGAAGCACGAGAGAGAGAGAGAGAGAGAGAGAGAGAGAGCAGGAGGTTGTTTCATTGTAATCTGAAAATTGATACACCGCTGCAACGGCGCTTGTCACGTTGACTTTTTCCAGCTAGAACGCGAGGCGTTTCTGCTCGTCGAGGTTGCATTAGTTTCACGCTGGAATAGGTCGCCTCGGTTGCATTTTTTACATGCGACTGCTCGTCCTTCCTCGCGCCAAAGGTCGGATTAGTGTCGTTGCACGCGCGCACCGACACTTCTTGGCACACTTTGTTCCCCGCCTTTTGTTTTGTATTATCCAGCCCTTATTTTAAATTCTCTTTTTTTCTTACCGTGTCGATGCAACTATGCGGAAAATCGATCGCCGATACCTCGCTACGGCTGCGCGATGTTAATTTTAGAGCGCATAAGCGAAGCGCGCGTTACAACGTGTATACGTGCACATATTCTTTCTTCTTCTTTTTTTTTTTTTTTTTTTTTATTAAAGCCGGGAACCGCTAATAACGGCGAACACATTTCGACGTGCATGGCGAGATTATTTAATCTCTACTTCATCTCTGTAGTTGAAAGCTTGATAAATATGTGTTTTTTTTTTTGCAATTATCAATTATATCGCGTTTTGAAAGAAGAGTTATTGCAATTGGTGATACATTACACGTCGTGGATTTCGTGGTTTCTGTCGTAAAATATTATCCAGATATGATATAACACGTTAAGTCACAAAAAATGATTATATTTATTTTATATAATATATATATTTTATAATTTATATATATATTTAGAGAAAAAAATTTCATTTTTTAATGTCATTTAAAAAGATAAAAGCATTTTATGCTGTTACTTTTTTCTCTTCATTTTTCTTTCTTTCACAGATATATATTTTTCAACTTGAATCCAAAAATGAACTGAGAACAATCGCTTGTATTCAGTGGAAAAATGAAAATAATTTAGCTAATTTTTAATTTAATTATCTTACTTTGATGAGAATATAGCAAAAAAATGATTTAAGAATAAACAGACATTTGACAGAAACTACACTTTGTCCAACGCTCCGTCGCGTCGCGACATCGGCTATCAATAGACCAATCAATAAGAGATTCAATTAATAATCGCGAAGATTCTCAGAGAAAGGCGCGAATGATTAAAGGTCAAGTTTCGATAAAACCAGTTTGGATTATGTCTGCTTAAGATGCGAACTCTCGATGCGCTTTTTAACGATGCATGGAATTTTTTGCAGTAATCTCTATTTTTGGATGCCATTTCCACATCCGTTATGCGTCCAACTTTTCTCACGTGTCACTTAAATACGTCAGCTTGCTTTCTCCTGCTTCGCACTTTCAAATATATTTTGACACTTATTTTTGATGTTTAGTATATATTAATTTGTACATTATATATATGCACACATACAGATAGGCATTATTATTAGAAAAAAATAGTATAATAATTCGAAACGTCATGTTTCATGTTAAAAATTCATGCATAGGAGAAATATCTGCCATATCTTATTCCGCATATATTACATTTTGTAATTATATATCTTTAACAATAATTTTGATTTGACAGGATTGAAAAGAGATATCATTTGGCATAGCTGATTTTCTTAAATATTAGTACGCTAATTAGGAAGCTTTTATAATATCAAATAATTAGACGAAATTGTCTTGGAAATAATATCACTTACAATTACAAAATAAATAACACACAAATGATTTCGAAAGAAGTCCGAAAGTATTATAATTCTCGCATCGCGAGCGCGCAAAATGAGTATCGCGCGGCTATGTAAACGAATTTTTGGCGGATCGCGTCTAGCTGGATGAAGAAGACGAACCGGACCACGGTCCGCGTGAGCGAGGACAGTGAGCGGCATTGTTCCAGCAGAGAGCGAGACGGCCGAAGAGAGTAGGGCTCTTTCTTCAAGACGCACGTCACTGACGTGGGATGCGAAACGCACAGGACGCGTCTTCCATCGCGCGCGCTTCCCCGCGTGCTTACCGCTCGGCGATACGCCTCTAGTGCAGTCGGGGCACAGCAGCATCTCTCAGAAGTTACGACTCCATTAAGAGGGGGCCCGCCGATTTTTTCGAGTTCATTTCGGGCCGCATAAAACAAGCTATTTAAAATGCACGGGCGTAGGAACGCAATTGCCGGTTCATGTTGCAGCTGTCGCGTGAGCTACGGTAGAGAAGAGATGCTAGTAGGAGACCGCTCTAAAGACAAAGGCCTAGTTTACACCGATACTTTAATTACGTATTAAATACTACATTGGTCAATCATAGTCATACCTTTAAAGAATGAAACGGCTATGATTGGACAGTATAGTATTTAGTACGTAAATTACACGTTTTAGCACATTCTTTATTTAATTTGTCATAATTTAAAGAGAGAATGGAAAGAAATGCTATTGACTCATTTAAATGACAGATTGATCTTGAGACCTCGAGTGTTTTTAGGTTGATGTGATCACGTTGCTATACTTCTCTAGCTTAAGTTGTCATTTATGCGGTGAGACGATCGTTAAAGGCCGGAATTGCGGTCCAATGCGTTATCGTTCTAACGATTAATACTTTGCGCGACCTTTTACGAACCTTTCTTCAACCTCTCCTGATTATTCGGTTAAGTGCTTGTTACTTAATGTTTATTCGACGTTTATGATAGAGTGGAAAATAGTATGTTGGGTGTTACTTCAAACTCGCGGAAATGCGACGGGCAAGAGTAAACGATGCCATTGACGTTAATTAGCGCGCGACCTTTCAACGGCGGCCCACGTGTATATGTCAAGAATAAAAACTTCTACTTAAAAAAAAAAAAAATAAAAAAAACGATAGCACTATGTCATAATCCATTACTATGATTAATGTCACTCTCTGTCGCAAAATTAAATATAAGAAATTGCAATTCTCGTTTTCTAATTAATTGAATATATAATTGTGTAATATTAAATATTTAATTATGATATTTCATTATTTTTATCTAATATAATTATTACATCAATTAATGGAAAAAATTTAGCTTTGCAGAGAAAATAGAAAAAATCTGTTCTTTTTCTCAACATTGACGATAGAAATTAGATTAATTGCAGTGTGCAATGCACGAGAATATTAGATCTAAAATAGGATTTTAACTGCTTAATGTGAGATTTGTCGAATACCGATATCGCTTGCAAAAAGATGTCACGTGATCGAAATGTCAAATCTGTCGGAAAAATGACAATGAAGGAAAGCATGTTAGATTGATGAGGAGAGAAAAGCTGGATAGCCATTACTAAAATACAATATTTTTATTCGATAAGAGAGCAGCCCCGTCAGAGATTGAAATGAGGAGGGGGGGGGGCGCAAAGGGGGAAGAGAAAGACGGGAAAGAGAGGACAGCGTGAGGCGAAGGTGGGGCAGTTTGTCTCCTATTTACAGGACATCCGCGCCACTGGGCACCGACCGACAGTTATGACTCTCGCCCTGCTCGTCCGACTCGCCGGTTGTTTTGCGGTCCTCTCGTTGCTTTTGTTCCACGTCGCGTTGTTCCTGTTCAGTTGCCCCGTCGCCCTTTTCCTCCTCACGTAGGGCGAGATCGTTCTTCTGCGTTCTTCTTCCACCGCGTTTCTTTCACGGTCTTTTCACCGCGGCTTCTTCCTTCCTCTTTCTCAGTCAGCGGACTTGATACCAACGTCGTCCTGGTCTCCTGCCCCTGTTTCCACCGCGTGCGCGTGCTCGTCTTTTCTTTCAGATTCTCCTCTCCTCTTTCCTTTCGATTCACTCCTCTCTATCTCTTTCTGCCTCCTCCCCTTTCTGCCCTACCCCCCTCTCTCCTCTTCCATGCTTCCCGCGTCCTTATACACTTCGCCCGGTAGTCGCCTTCTTCTGGTCTCTTTTTCTCCGTATCGAGCTGGTCTTTTTGCCGGCGCGAAGGCAAGTCCGGGGCTGGCTCGAGAATGGGGAGAATGGTAGGACGGGGACGAGGATGAGGATGAGAAGGATGAGGCGGAGGCGCTCTCTCGCTTGAAAGGAGCCGACGTTACGTACGGTAGCCGGCCAGACTGTACCCAATTATTCCGGCGTGCTATACTAATGCCATGGACCCCCTCGACTAACCACCCCTTTCTTTCTCTTCTATCCTCATAATGCGATAGGGCCCCTGGACTTCGCCGACCGTTCGCCGGCGACTCCTTCGAGCGACGAAAGCTTTCCGATCTTCGTTCGCGATGGCATGTCACGACGAACGAGATCACTTAGCCTGAAATATCCTAAACTGGAAGATATTTTTTTACGTATTTTTTTACGTCAACTTGCAATTTAGTAATTTCAGAGATAATTATAATTTTACAAAATTTTAATATTTTCTTCTAGAGTTATTATATTATATCATTATTATAATATAAATTACGAGGAAATTATAACTTGATTAACGTACCTTTTAAATTAATTTAATTAATTACATACCCAGTTTTTAATTATACTGCATTTATTGCAGCATTAAAAATAATGGATATGCAATTCTGGTAAAGATTTACTGTGAAACGTTTTATATCCTTTGATTAATTTTATTTACGTATTTTCTCAATTGATTGCGCTGATGACGTTTTAATATTTAAGCCGTAAATTATCACACGTCCTTTTATTTTAATTACGTTTCGTTAATGAATTTACATCTCCCAGCGGATGCGATACTTGATTGTTTCCAAGATCTTTTCCGAGAAAGATCCCGTCGTTAAGAAAAGAAAAAAAAAATATTGAACATCCATATAGCAATAATAAAACGTGTAGAGTCGTGTATGAATGATTCGTGAATCATTGGTCGAGAAGCCAGACGATTATCAACGAAGGTCAGAACAAGCGATAACATGACAGACTGTCTCGAATTACTGGTTCAGTCGCTGACCCCAGTATTCCAACTATAAAAGAGTAAAGCCAAGATCCTTTCTTCTCGCGCATTGACGTCCTCGATGTCCTCGATGCATAAATGAAAAAGCGTACCTCGTAATAAGTTCACTATATCGGGTATAATGAATCGGCAAGGGCGTTCGTACAAAGCAAAAGTATTGGCAATATATATATATATATATATATATATATATATATATATATATATATATAATATATTTTTTTATTGCGTGATAGCAACTCTCAAATAATTGCGCGATGTAAAACCGATAATCGCGCCTTTGATCCTTATAAATTCTTTTATGGCGCGAAAAAATTTTGCCGCGACAAGAAAAATTAAAAATAATATTAAAAGCTGTGAAAACTTAACAACTTAAAGCGAAATTAACTTTTATTGTGGAAGTAAATTGCATTGTTGAATAAAGTTCAATAATGTGTCAATTAAAAAATAACATTCAAAATAAAAATTATATACACGACACGCTCTAATTATATATAAATAATTAAACGAGAATATTCGCGGATATATATATTTTGATTTGGCCGATCTTTTATACTCGAGGAAACCGTCGCAAACTCGCGTCCTCTTTCCCACTCCGAGCCTACTCCTTTTCCCTCGTGGACAAGACGATGGCATTAAGGATTGTATTAATCAGGGACTGTCAGAGCGTGATTCTTCTCCGCGACTCGCGGAAGGTGGATGCCGAAGGGTGGCAACTTCGTGGTTCGAGGAAGAAGAATGACAGAGTGAAGAGGAAGTGCGACCGGAGCTGGCAAGCTGTGAGAGAGACACGAGTTCTGGCTACGGTTTGCTAGGGCGGATCTGCCGATGACGTCGAGAAATGACACAAAAAAATAACGGCCAGACTATCCGGCACCGAGGGAGTTATACTTCTCTTTTGTTGCGCGTGTCTAGCAACTGCTAATCGCGAAAATACTCCGAAGAGAATAAATATGATTATATCACGTACGAATACTTTCGATATAATCAGTTTAATTTCATCCGTAATAATGGAAGGCATCGTGATGACACAACGTGACGAATTAATCGTTTATTAAAAACAAATTTTTATCCTCATAGCACAGGGAATTTTTAATTACGATGGTCATCAGCACGACGCTGTTATGGTCGCAAAAATGCGGCGCATCGAACAGTAAACAACAACAACGACTTGACGTCCTCGAGAAGCGCGTCGGCTACCTAAGTTCCGGTTAATGCTCTTATTTGAAACGCTTCTGGTCAGAGGCGGTTATAATAGTGGCGTGGCCCTTAAATGGCCCTCGTGTTCAACAGCCCTCAAGTATTTCCAATATCCTGCAGCAGAGTAAGATTCGTCTTGTCTTTTTTCCGCTCTCGCCGTTTCTATTCTCCTTTCTCTCTCTCTCTCTCTCTCTCTCTTTCTCTCTCTCTCTCTTTGTCTCTCTGTCTTTCTCGTCTCGTTCTCCATCTCTCTTCTCTATCTATCTATCCGTCTATCCATGTCGCTCCCGGCCTCTCTTCGCGGTTGCCTCTTCCCAGAGTTCATTCATGCCTCCTGGTGGCGAGGACCTCATTACCTATGGTGAATGGACCTCCGTCCCGTTCTCTCCGTGCCGAAGGTTCGCGCCACTGCTTGAAATTCTCGTTGCTTGATGCTTCTCGATACTTCTCCCCTTCTTATTCTTTTACTTCGATCACCTGCTCCGTTTTCTAAAGATTCTTTTCACGAGATACGCCTCGGAGCTAAAAGGCTATTGATTAAAAAGTAATGTTTCATGATGGAACATATGCACGATTGTGTCATACGTGTGTAATTAATCTTTTGAAATATGTTAACCGATGATGTAGATTCAACTTAGTATAACTTAGAAGCTTTCTATCGATGCATTGATGTTTTCGTTAAAAATCGATCGAAGGCCTATCAAGGAATTATTACCATGTAGTGCATTGGCACACGGGGATTCATTTGTGACAGTTTAATCTCTCCTCCATAATATTGTCACGGTACAGCGGCAATAATCTGTATATCGGCGTTTTTTCTCTTCTGCATCCGGCGCGCAGGAGGTGCAATTTTGGCAGCCGCATTTTTCTTCTCGCGCGAAAGGTTAATCGAGCCCCGAGCTTTATCTGGCGCGTTCCGCACACCTGGAGGCCGCGGCCTAATGTCTACCTGTTCTGTTTTCGGGAGCCAATCATCACGTTCGCCACAGGCGCGTGCAACGATCTATGTCCCCTTTCCTCTCGCGCCTTTTCTCTCGCCCTGGCCATTTCTCTTAACTTTCTTTCACGTCCTGATTCGACAATGACTTTGTCAACCGTTGTCGCCGTATTTTTATATCTCTTATTTGCTATGATCGAGGTGTGTGACTATAAATATGATACTAAAAATATAACGTATACATATCTACTTATACTTTGAGGTAAGTATTATTGATATATATTTATAGAAATGTTAATTAATTATTCTCCAGATGATGACAGACATTCAGTTTTTCTCTAATTTTTTACTAACACGTTTTTCTATAGCATTGCAAAATAGAACATGTTGTTAAATCTAACTTTTTTTTCTTCTATATTAATTTCAACGCGAGTGTAAAAAATTGATAATCGTGTATCCGACGTATGAAAAATGGGCATAAACAAAATGAGCGATAGTACCTAACGAAATCCATAAGGCACTTTAAACAATGACATTTTCCGAAGGTATTAAATGATAAAAAAGGCGCTAATCGGTGGTTGCAGTAATGGCGGAATAATTTTTATTGCAGGAAATTATGTAGCTCGTGACCTTTGCTCTCAAGCGGGGAAAAAAACTGGTCTTTGGCACGCGCGTTTGCAAAAGAAGGCCACGGTTACACGCATGGCTATCTGTCACGATAAGCGCCATCATATACGGAGAGGTCGCGTAATCGTTTGCGTAACCGGATCGTAAAAACGATAAACAAATACAACGCGATATAAGAAAGGCGACACAACATTCACACCCTGTACATCTATATTTCATCATTCGCTTATCCGAGTATCCTTTTTCTTTTCTTTGGTTATTCAACGCTCATTTTTAACGAATTAACTTTATAAATGTATGCTGTGCGAGTTCTCTATCAGACCCCAGAGTTAAAAGTAGTAGCTACGGATAAGTAGTTAGATAAATAGTTAAAGATAAGTAGGTAATAAGATAGTGTAATATTCGTTTGAACCCCTATTCGTACGAATTATGTGATATTTTTTAAATGACTTTTGTACAGCTCGCGAGGGACGTTATCGTGGTAGACGCGATATCGCTCGTAACCTTTGGGCTTTAACCTCAGTGACCGCAACCCTTGAAGAAAATTATCGTGATGATTTATCTTATGATATCGATAACGCTATAACAGTTGCTTCTTGAAAAAAACGTATAATATAAGATATAAGAATAGAATATAATATAAGATCAGTTCTTGTGTAAAATTATTGTCATTTTAAATGCTAACATTACTTCTGACATTTGAAATTCAGTTGTAGAAATTTTCTTTAAAAAACTACAATTTTTTATCATATGAAATTTATATTAAAGAATGCAAATCCTCGAAAAAATTAACTTCTTGCGACTATCTATAGAAAAAAAAAAAATATTGCTAATTACACATATATTTTATTCAGAATATCTTTACGGAGGATAATATATACTATTTTTTACGAATATTAATTAAAATAAATTTTGTAATAAAAACCATAAAAATAATTATCCGTATATCACAATTGCTTCTATATTACATAACTAAATAGGTTTTGTGCGCTCTTTTACATACGTGTTCTAATTCCTGTCCAGAAGACGCGTTCGTTTAAAGCAGACGAGGAACGGAAGATCGTTTATGTCTTACTCAGACATAGCCAGTACGTCTTCTTCGTTCGCTTTTTCATCATCTCCATCATCTACCGACCTCCCTTCAAACTCTCCTTTTTGTGCAACGGTAAAGCAGTAAAACGCATTTCATGCAACGCGCAAAAAAGAAAGCCGAAGAAAAATACCTCCGTCGAAAAGTAATGCGCCGTTAAAACTGGAAATTGTAATCAAAGCCGCGCTTCAGCGAGGATCATTAAGCGTCGTTTGAAAATTTACATCCGATATCCCCCGTTCGCCAATAATCAATCAGGTTCATCGTTCACTTCCGGTTTATTAAAATGAAAACATGATGAGAGAAAACATTGCACTTTTATTAAGTGAATTATTAATTATTGGCTTGATTACACTTTATTGAGAAAAAATTTAATACATAATATATGAAATATAACATTTTAGTTATAATCTTATTTTATCTTAATTTTACTCTGTGATTAAATAAATTAATATGAAATTGACAATACATTGAATCTTAGAATTATGGTGCGACACGATAAGATTTCATACGGTTCGCATTTCTAGAGTTTGTCTGTATGACAAGTTAGAAAAAAACTCAAAAGATTATAAGCGCGAATGTACGTCTTGAAAATAATTTCGAATAACATAAATAATTTTTAATGTCACTAGCGTGTGTCTCGGGACCTTTATTACCTTTCTTAATTTCCTGGCCGCAGGCAAGCACGATTAATTTCGAAGGGCAACTTTTTTTCTTTTTTTTTTTTTTGGTTTCACTGATTTTATATGCTAATCGTTTTATTTTTCTTTTTGTTTTTTTTTCATCGACATCGTACTTAGTTGGACGAAATAATATATTTAATAGTAATTAAAAATTCACACGATACATAACGTATAAAGAAATATTATGAAAAGGGATAATTATGTAATTAATAAAAATATTAAGAGAGAGAAAGAGAGAAGCAAGTGGCAACAAAAAGAATTGTAAATTGTAAAAGTGACACATTTTGTTTGATATCATGGAAAATCACGATATTTGTGAGTGATTTTATACATCATTAAATCTAGATCGATTTTTTATTTTTATCGCCTCTCAATTTAAATGCGTATCGACGGAGATTTAGAAAATTGTCTCGGCAACGTAATAACATGTGTATGTAGCACCTGTACTGTGTGATTATGTAAATTAGGGGAATCACGACTTTGCCACCTTCGGCCGAGTCACGCTCGCGATGTTTGCACGGATAGGAGCGCGATGATTAAGTTGTGATTTACCGAGTCAGCAATATTTTTGTCTCATCTAACTTAACGAGATTCAAATATGATCTGTTACATTTAAAGATTATCGTATTACATAACACTGAGAACGTGCTGGGTATCTTTCCGATAATTTTGTGATCGTATCTATCGAATGGCGCGCAATTAGGCGCAGCATTGGTCGCGATGCATAATTAATTTATGCTAAAACGTTTCGCGCTATCGACTATGCTTTGAAAAGACATAAATGTGGCATATGCAACAGGTGATAATGCATCTCTAAAGGATAAATCGCACATTTTCTCGCGGTGACATTGAGAATTCCCGCATATTGCGATTATTATATATATAAAGTTTTTTTTTAAATTAAGTACATGGAATTTTTTAAATACATGAAATAAATACAAAAAATTATTGCGCATATATATATAATAGTATAATTTATTTAAAAAATATAGTTATATAATTAAATATTTCTTCTTTATATTTTCCATTTATTATTAGACTTATATAGACAAAAGAGGCAAAAAATGCTCGGTACAAACAGATACAAATTACTCCCGCATACCACGATACGCTACACACACCCGTGACCGACGCGATGTCATTTTCTTCGCACAAAGGATACTTAATACTTTCACCGTTCAGAATCCCCCGTGGCGCTCCGACAACGAGCGTCGCTGAAACGACCGGTAGTGGATATCGCGTGCACGCTCTGGGCGGGTTCCAAACCTCAAGGCGATCGCCACGAGGTCCGAGGACTCGGCTGTTACCAAGAAAATCTTTTGCTACGGTGCGCAGAGCGACGTGCCGTCCGGATAATCAAATCGCTGCAGCAATGTTGATTCGCAATTCCATTCTCTCGATTTATTTCGGATAGGACTAATATTGAAGAGAAATTATTATCTTGAAAAAGGATACGTATCGTCTGTATGGAATATCTTGCAACAAGAATTAATATTCAAAATATTTCAATATCAGCGTGTAAAGAATTCATATATGAAAAATAATTAAACGATATTTTAATCGATAGGTTAACGCGATGCATACCGATTTAATAATTCTTGAAAATGTAAAAATCGCGAATTTTATCCTGGAGCAAAAAATATTATTTAGAATATTCATTAGCGCTTTTTCTTATGTGACGCATTTTAATTTTGCTCGAAGCACTTTAACTTTTTTAAATTAATTATTTCGAAGTATACCTTTTTTATTATTATCTATAGAAATATATAACACCTTCAACGCAAATTATCGATGTAATAAAGGCGCTTTTAGTCATGCCGTTGGCAGGTGAGTGACTCCCCTCGTTAGGTAAAACGCACGGATCCCGATCGAAATCGCGATCACGATCACGATCTCGGGGTGTTCTTGGTGGCCATTGCCTCTCCGTGGCACGACAGACTTTACCCCTCGAATAATGCGGGGCTACGCCCACGTGCACCACGCCTTCGTCCTTTTTTTGCGGTTTAATTAGGAATACGGAGCGCAATTACGGGTACCACACCCCCGCCGGTTAGATCGTCAGTCGTTATCCCGATTTAATGTATCAACGTCTCGGGCAGGCTTAACGCGACTTTATAAACCCCGGGGAGGTCATATGTAAATCTGAAACGCTCCCGTGCGTTATCATACATGCATTTTTATGCGTACTCGACGCAGCAAAAAACGCAACGACAAATTCTAATCGTGGAACACATATTACAGCGTTTATTTACATTTTGTATAACAATCTCTAAAAAACAAGTTGGAGAAGAAAACACATCAATATATAACAGTAATCATACATAGATAGAATAAAAATTTTATTAGTAATAAAAAATACAAAGAAAATATACGATTTATTAAAATAATATTTTAAACTCTTGTATACACATGGGTATATTATTTAATGGAAAAAAATTTTCATTGACTTACTGTCACTTGATCTAATTTTTCGTATGACATATTATAGTCATCAATGATATACTAGCGATTGTAATCGGTAGTGAAAGCATTGCAGATGCAATTACGAAGCTTGTAGAAATAGGGTGGAGCAGTTAAGCTTGCCTTCATTAATTACTTTTCTTCGATTTCATCTCACACGATACGATTTATCAGCACTTGCAATAAATTTCGCGCCGAGTCGCGCATTTATGCATTGCGTACGCGACCAAAGATATACCACCGACATAGGCAGTAATTATATTCTGCGAAGCGACCCTTCCACGGCAGCCGCAGCAAAGGGTGGCTGTCAGGGGCGACCGTCGTGCAGACGCCACCCTCTGTCGCGGCCGGAAGTGACGCACATCTATCTTGTCTCTGCGTTTCAATCGTGCGCTTCCGTCTTACAGGGATGCGGGAAAGGCGAAGGGGGGCATCTTTTGGCACTATTGTGTGTTCCTCGTTAGGAAAAAATAGAAACATTAAAGTCGAATCGAGTTTTACACAGATCACTATTGTGTTATTCGTTCATTTCGTGAAATATATCCGTAAAATCGTGAACAATGCCATTCAATAGAGCGACAGAAATATATATGGGATATTCTAATATTATTTCTTCTTTTCAAAAGGGCTTGAAATCGATTTCTTCGACAAAAGACACATGGCAATTTTTTAATTTTTATGAAATACATTCTACATCAAAATTCTTGATTGCTGATATCTTGCGACTTAAATTTTTAAAATTTAAATCCAGAATTTTGGTGAAAATTTGTTTAATACCGATTGAATTAATAATTTGTATTTTGTTATTAATTGATCAAATAAAAAATGTAATATTAATTTGAAATGTAGAATAAACAAATCATTAATATAATGGGATGTCCTGAACAATGCAAATCTCGGGAGTTTAAATACAATTTCTCTGCTAAATGTTGAGAAACTGGGACGCGATTGTTTTGCTGAATGAATTAACTCGGACTTTGCGTTGTATCCCCCGTTCTTGCCGGACGATTCAATTAAACCGCCGATAAAACCGTGTTCAGTTTACAGAAAAAAAGACAGGCTCGGGCATGGTAATTGGGCTAAACGCGCGTACGCCGAATTTCGGCAGTTAATGGAGATTTATTATACCTATAAGCGAGTGTGTAGAAAACAGGCCGATGCTGCAGCTGCAGCTGCAGTGACGCGACGCGACGCGACGAGACTTTCGCGCCGCTAGAAGCAGCTTCCGTCGTGTTCGCATATACGTTATAGCACATTGTGGAATTCTCAACAATGGGACAGGTGCTACGATGATACTTATCGCGAGACGTTTCGATACTCTTCTTTTTGTTTTTCCTTGTCGAGAATATAATATAAGATGTCCGTCGATAGGGAATGTAATATAAGATGTCCTCGATAGAGAAATGTGTTTACTGTGGTATTATTGCATCGTTATAATTTTACTTTTTTGCTGAAACAACACTTTTATTATCTACACAATTCAACGTTACATATAATATAATATCTATTCGATGATCTTTCGTTCTATTATAAAGTTACGTTACGATGCTAACGTAAGGCGCGTAGAGACGTGACGAATTAGACGGAAAGATAGTACGGTAGTTATTTAAATAATTGACAATGTTTACGAACCGTTCGTGATTCGGCCCTCCACGTAAAAGGGAATCGAATTAAATGCGGACGTATGGTGAATAATTAATCGGTAGACGCTTACTTAAACTCTCGTCGACGAAAAGAGGGCTCTTCCCATTATCAACGATGCCTATCGATCGTCAAATTATACGTCTTTACGTGTTATATATTCCCTCCACTTTTCCTGTGTTATTTAGACATGTTAATTAAATAAAATTCAATTTTATTAACTTAATTAAAATAAAATTCATTAATAATGTACATATTAAGAGTTTACACTGTGTGATTATCATATCTGTTAAAATGTGTTAATTACGCGGATTGTATTCTATATTTTACAAAATTACGAATATTGAATTTCAGCCACGAGTAAATTCTCAAAAAGAGAGAATAGAATTTTTATTTAAGGAAACGCCGTGCATTTTTTCGCTTGTCATATAAATGGTATGATATAGTATACAAACACTTTATATACGCGAAACATTAAAATGTTTCGTAGCCTCAACTTGTCGGCCAGAGTCCGTTTCTTGAGCGATCAGAGCGGGTGAGGAAACGTCGAAGAGTAATAATGTAACCGCGCCGTCGTTGACCTCCATCGAAATTTTGTTCCCTCAATAATTCACGACTCTCTTTGACACGCGAGAGGCGTAACGATATCGTTATCTTCTCCGCGATTAAGCCGTCTCTTTGTCCGCTCTCTATCTCCCTCCGAGAGCGAAAGCTGCTGGAGAAAAGTGGCTCGGCTGGATGAAACGGAAGAAAGAAGGAAGAGAGAGAGAGAGAGAGAGAGTAAAGTAGAGAAAGAGAGTATCTCATCCGCGCACCGGCCGCTACAGTCTCTTTTCTCTCTCTTTCTCTCTTTTCTCCTCATCTAATGGTTTAGGAGTCGTTCCGGACATTAGCTTCTGCGCTAGCGCGCGGAGGGAATCTCGTCGTCGTCGTCGTCGTCTTCGTTTCTTCTTTTTCTTATTCCGCATCTCTTCCTTCTCTTCACTCTCCGGCTTCTCGTTTCGCCTCCCTCTCCTCGTTCAGAAGCTCTCTCGGGCCGCTCGGGCCGCTC
>NW_021850624.1:677446-681741 GCF_003651465.1 Formica exsecta
GCTCTTCCCCCTCGCTGCCCTTTGAAAAATGACCCGCGTCCTCCCGGAGAAATAAGAGTGTCATCATCATTAGCCCGCCGAGTTACACGGCGGACCTTACGCACACGAAACGCCGTGCCGCAGCGTTGCGCGCACACGCACGTGCGTGTATGTACATCCGTGACAATGGGCACGAGGCTTCTGCTCTCGCAATATATATCAAGATTTTTAAATTAATTAGAAAATGTATACGTCATTTTTAGGAGAGATCATTTTTCGAAATTAAACAAATTATTTTGATTAGAACTTTGAGATATTTTTTAATTTTATTTATTTCAATTTTTAACGCTAAAATATGAAAAAGCATATTTTATAACAAACACGCGCATATATACACACACATACTTACACATATCGACTTCTCATTATGAGAAAAATATATTGACATCATTTTCGCACAGCTATATTACTGAGCTCTGCAACTACTTAAATTATTCAACACAATCTTTGATTTTAATCTAAAAATGAAAATGAGAGAGAAAGAGAATTCTCTCGACAGTTTCTCTCGTATGAACGATAATCTGTTATTTACGGTTTTCGTAACGTTGTCGCAAATCAGCGGTCTGTTTGCGTTATAGCACAGGATGTAGCAATGATTGCGATGTGTCAATCATACCTGCGCGATTGCAATTTATCAGAGCCGTTTCAAAGTGCAAAATTAAAACACAGTAGCATTAAATTTAGCTGCTTCGAAGCGTCTCGAGCACGGATGTTATTTTTGCACTTTGGAACTCAACATTTCATTGCATCATTCGGGAGATAAATTATTGAATTATCATTATTTTTTTGATGTCGTATATTAAATGATGCTATTTATTTCGTTATCAAAAATTTCAACTTAGAACATTCTTTACGAGATTACTCCTAGAATTGCATCACAATTAAGTGTTATAACGATACAATTGTTTCCATGATCAATTTTTAGTTTTATAATGGATAAGTAAAATTTAGAAAAGAGCGATTTATTTTAATACATCGAGACACTTTATATATATAAATAATCTGTGAGGAAAGAGAAAAAAGAAAAAAAATTAACTCTTTAAAAGAGAGATCTCTAATCTCTCTCATCTTACATTGAATATTTTAAATTTGTAAAACTTTAATCACATTTTAATCTTGTGATTTATATAATTTTCTAACCTTTGCTCCAAGAAAGATTATTTTAATCATATCTCGTCATCCTCATAAATTCGTGTGTATATGATATTGTTATGGGAACCAATAATACTTCTACATAAATATCGATTTATTAATTTGATCGGAAAGATCGGAAAGACCAGTATTCGTTGTCGATCTGACAATTTTCGCAGCGAGCAATCATGACAGAAGACACGAAAAGAAAACCGAACAATTGCTAAGGCGACGCGACGCGACGGAAGAAGGTTTCTCGTCGCGGTTGGACGAGTGAACACATTGTAGGCTCTTTCTCTCTTCTCGCAGCGGTATTTCTACGACTAGTAGCCGAGCTTTGACGAGAGATTGATGCTCGCAGCGGCTCGTTCTGTGAGACGAATCAGCGCGCGCTACCGACGAAGAGCGACAATCCGTTATCTCGCGAGGGGACAAGAGAGACCAGACTTCGGATCGTTGGCTCTGACGTAGATCGAGATGAGCGTAAAAGACAAAATGGGAGAGACAAAGAGAGAACCGGAATTATGCGTTTTCCTCCGTCCTCTCTCGTCGACAATTCTGGTAGCGAGAGGGAAAGGCGAAAGAGAGAAGATAAAGAAGAACGAAAAAGAAAGGGCGACCGCTGGCAAAAAGAAAGAAGGTGAAGCACATCGCGGGGACAAAAGGCACCGCCGCGGAATTTTGAACGTCGGCTTCTTCGGCCTCCTTTTAACGGAGATTCGCGCGCGCGCGCGAGGGGGTTCCAAGACTCTGTCCGGCCGGCAGAGGGTCCAATCTCTGTAAAAACCGAAAATATTTTTCCTTCCGTATACGCGCACGCGAGAAGCTGCTACGCATTTACTCTGACGTTCTCGCGTTGTCCAATTTCGAGCGAGCCGATTTCTGAGATATAACGAAAGCTTGGACTCGCTCTTTGCGGTTTGTGAAAGAACAAGATGAAAGGAATTATAAAATGAATATAATGCAAATAAATATTGTGCGATGCGTGTTATCTCGTTTTCATATATATGTAACATGATGCTGATCTTCAATTACATCAGCGAGTTGTTTTTTTTTCAATGGAATGCTTTAAAAGTGTTAAATTTGGCTTAACATTTATCGCGTGATATGCCCCTACCTAAAATTTTATTGCTTCTTCTCTCGTACTCTTCAAAATAAATATATATACATCAGTGTTTACATTACGTATATTAAACATTGCTAATGATGACTGCGAGAGATTCTCCCGAGGAAAGACTCAAGTGGCAACGACACGATAGATCCTATCAGCCGTTCGATCTTCGATCTTGAATTTAGCGAGAGAAGCCGCTTCGCAGTCGTTCATGCCGTGGGGGATGCCATTAATCGTGCGATTCTCCCCTAAATCTCCCATCCGTGCTCCGAGAGACGGTGAACGTGTCTCCATCCGGGGAGATTCTTGGATAGAAATGAAAGAGAGAGAAAGAGACGCGGGGAGGTGGATGGAGGACACTTCTTCCGGAAACCGGAAGCTGGCGCGACTTAAAGACGCGTGCACGTATCGAAATCATGCGTAGGTCGAAATTTCTTACGAAAATAAATCCGATTGGATGTGCGATTTAATCACGTGCAAGACACCCTATGCACATTTCCATAAATAATTAGAATAAATTGAAAACGATGTCGCGATTGATATATCTGGAAACAAGAAAAATTTTCATGTTTTCTCCTGTTAATATCACTTACTTTTCAACCGTTATAATTATATGTTGACGTTACATATGCAATTATTGAAGAAAATGATAATTATTTATTTCTTCAATAATTGCATATGTAACGTCCTTATGCTTATTAATCAGCAGCTATGTTTAATTTTTTATAGATAATTATCAATATGCGTAAATCATTTTGGTCTTATAAGTGTAATCACGAACGATCGCGATTTCTTGCAGTTAACAATAAAAATATTTGTGTTCCTATAATTATTTATGATTTTTATTTGCGATTTTCTTATTTACAGAACAAAAAAACCGTGACGTTATGATAGTTAGAAGATATACGCGATGATTTATCTCTAGCGTTGGATGTTAAACTAAATTGTACATAATTGTGCACTTTGGCCTAACCGTGGCAAACGCAACGCAATTTCTTCTTTCAATTAAGGAATTAATTTTTTTATCCCGGCTTTATTTTCTTCTTTATATTTTTATAGATCGATAAGCGATATAAGCTCTAATCGCATATATATTTTTTGCAAATTATAATTAAAACTGCACGTAACTTTTTGTATGATTTGATACGACTTCAAACGATTAATAGCACAAATAATTAATGCAGCTTTTATTTATATGTAATAAGATTATCAAACATATCCTTTGTGGTAAATAAGAATTTCACGTAACTGATCGCAAGCTTTAATTCATGAGGGAGAATTAATTATGTAGTTTCTCTTATGATTAATAATCTCTTGCGTTCTTTCACCAATCCTCTTAATATCGCCTATAAATTTTCAGAATTCATATGACTTTTTTTGAAGAAAATAATACATACGTTTGCATCTATATAAATTTCAAAAATCTGTAGATGACGTCAGAAATTTATATAAACTGACATCAATTTTATGTGTGTATATAAAATGAAAAGTCTGAGCGATTCTTACAAAATATAACTGTCATAATCTTTTTAGTTAATTTCTCTAATTATTAGTTAATTTCATAATCTTTTTATTAGTATTTACTAAATGCTTTGTAATTCACAAATATACATCATACTGCGAAAAAATATTCGCACATTAAACATCTTATTTCTTTTTAATCATGTATAAAGTCGTGTGTGAAATATATCGACGGTATAGTATATCGAAAATACATTGTCGGTACAATTTTCTGGCATCTAACCGGATATTGTTGTTTGGAGACGTTTTAGGCTTTACCGATCTTTTGCTCGATATGCGCTTGTGTGAAAAAATTAATCGCTCTAATAAGCACGGTTTTTCTACAATAGCCGCTAATTAAATTTTACATGACTTTATGCATTTTAGGATTTTAGCATATCGTCATGAAAATAAATTTTTGATGTGATGATTGCTTTTATAATAATTATTATAATTCCGATTATTTTCCTTATCAAGTTTTATTTATGGGCTTGCATTATTAATATTTAATATT
>NW_021850624.1:682815-710770 GCF_003651465.1 Formica exsecta
ATATATATATATGATATTGCTCGCAACACACATATTTTTACGATCACCTTCACCTTTTGTGAACGTAGTGTTTCAAATAAAATATTCATTTAAAACATGTCTGTATTTTTCAGAAAAAAATTTTGAAAAAGTTATGTATTACGTATGTATTACGTAAATGTAAATTTCTGCACGAAAAAAAGAACACGGTTCAATAATTTATTGTAATAGTAAGTTGTCTACCAATTAGTACGATTAATTGTTTCCACAACAAATATATACAATTTATTTTATATATCTCATATAATACGGCGTGAAGATTTTAAATTATGATAAATTTTAAATTATGATGGAGATATTATGAAAGTTACTCATCTGTTTTAAAAGATAGCAAAAATGTTTCAATATTATATGTTGAATCTTTTATTAAAGATTATTATTCAGTTCTTTTTTTTGTTGCAATAATTAGAAAGTAAAAGTGCAATGATTATCGGTGCAGCAATGTGAATATTATATTACTCAAAGTCCTTCCCTCTTGTCGATCCGCGGAGCAAATTTTACCGCCACGCGATGTGGAAGGTTTCAATTTACCCCCGAGATTTTGGGCGGTTAGCCAACCCTTATCCGCGGTGGATAAAACAGGGAACGTCGGGAGGTCCTAGCACGTACGGAGGAGGGTACCCGGCCTCGAATTACCAACCCCTAACGCGAGGGATGTGCAAGCCCGAACCGGAGTATCGCCCGAACCATCCGAGGGAACAAATTTCGTGACGCGACCACGCGTCGGTTAGAATGTCCGATTATCATGGAAAACGCGCAACGAAACGGGGGAGACTTGTTCTATTGTTGAGGGAGCTTGCCGAAATCCGTACGCATCTTTCCATACATTTATGCTGAATTCTCCCGGCATCTATCGTTTTAAATTGAATTTAATATCATACAGATATAAATCTTTATATATCAGTGTAAGTCAAATATATTTAATGATAATTAAAAGAGAGAAGTGTAATATAAATAAGTTGATTTAATTTATGGAACGTTATGAACTCTTTGAAAGATTCGCAAAATAATCTCGATGAAAAATATCATGAGGACAGGAAATATTTATAAACTTTGTGAATATTATATGGAGATGTAGTAAAAAGAGAGAGAGGGAGAGAGAGAGAGAGAGAGAAAGGTGGGAGATGGAAATTTAGCAATAAAACAATAAAATGTATCGGATCACAGTTGCTCTCGGTGCATGCAATTTCACGATACTTTCGTAAACCGAGAAAATTTGAATTTTGTCGCTTGTCGAACGACTGCGATCAATTATTCGAGGTTGTAATGTAACAAAAAGCATTTCGTTTACTTTTTCATTATTAAAACCCGATCGTTCGCTTGTACTGTCAACAGATCGCAACAGGTAATCGTTTAATATTCTCTCTCTTTTTTTTACTCGGAAAAACAACGACTGGTTGCGATCCGCGGACCGTTTCCACGCACTCTCTCAATTACTTTTATTTGACAATCCGAACGCTTGTTTTCCCCCTTGTAGCGTTTGCGCTGCAACAGGTTGCAAAAAAGGATGATGGAGATAATTTTTTTTCGGTCCGAAAATAAAAATAATACCCAGGTGTGATATATGATCGTGTTTTAAATGCTTCTGTCTCTACTAGCATCGTTGCCCGTTGCCAAAAAATGGCCGTTTACGTTATCGGGATTAATGCATGAGAGCCTGCTTCAAAAATTGTTGCAGGTTTCACTCACTCTATTATTTCGATCGACATGTTGACAATATCAATTATTTCTATAAGATTCAATATCAATTTGAGAGATAACAGATTTAATATTGCAATTTCATAAAATAGCTCTTTTCTATTCATTATCCCAGTGCGATGGTTATACAATTTATTATGAGAAAGGAAATATATTAATCGCCCAAAATATTAATTCATCCGTCAGTTTAGCTCAGAAAGAGAGAAAAAGTGTGTGTTCGGTAAAAGTATTTTATCGGGCGCTCTTGAGGTTACTTGTTTAGAATTCCGGGACACCTAGAGTTACCATGTTTACGCAACAGGTGAATCTCGCGTAGTGCATGCCACTATTAACAAAATCTGCGCTAACGAGACGTTGACGTTTCCCGCCGTTCCATCGTAATTAGCAGCGATGCGCTTTTCAAGCGACTTCGATCCCGTTTCTCTCAACCGCCAAATTGTCGTTAGAGTAACGCGGTGTACGGGATGCTCCGCCTAACGTTTCACAAATTATCCCGACGATCACACACACATACATACATGCACGCACAAGTACACACATGCTCGCAAAATATGCAGTATCGCAGTTGAAGCGGCCATATCGCGCTCGTTCGTTTTTTTTTACGGTTCTCGCCGAATCATTAGGAAGCTATTAATAATCAACATAAATGCAATTTCAAGTCCATAAATCGATTATGTGACGCAACATGCCGGATCTGAAATGGTGGAATTACAATCATTAAACATCGCGGTATATTATATTATATTCTTAACTTTTTTTCCCGAAACACTTAGTACCGCCTGTAAAAATGATAATCTATTAAGATCCATTCACGGAATTTCCTGCACATGATTTTTTTACAAATATTATTTTCCCTCGATTTTTATGCTTAACGTAATGGAAACACAAATGCCAGAATAAGATATTTATCGATTAAAAATTAGTCTGTATGTTAATTATTTGCAAATTGTTACGTATAAAAGGTCTTGATGCAAAATACTCTTATTTTTTTTTTTATTTAAAAAATCTATTTAGGATTTAAATATTTTGGAGCTGATTATTATATTTTTATATTTTTGAATGTGTGTAAAGAAGAATATATAGTATATATATTTTTGAATAATAATGGTAGAGACGTTATTTTTTTATAGAATGTAAATTATAAATCTAATCAGTAATTAAACTTGGTTGAAAGAGGATAAAACATTTATTATAGCTTAACGTGATTATCAACAGTTTAGATTCAGTTGTCAATTTTTAGCACACAATACATACAACGAACGAAAAAATATACTGATATGATTGATGAAATGTTATTTTCCATCGATACAACAGTTTTTATTGTAGTTTTACACCTGCCTTGTTTTGTAATTGTAAAAAGGCGCAAAACAAATTTGGTTTTACTTTCGGCCGATGTTTTTGTTTCGAAATTTGCAAGCCCTGCGTTTTCCATAGGAGCAAGATATAACGATGACGGCGGGGAAGGAAAACGGGGTGGAAAAAATACAGATCGTCATGCCGCGGGCGGGGGCGGCGACGGGGGTGGTATATTTTTTCTGAAAACACTGCTGGCACCTCGTCTCGCCATCGTCGCCCGCGAGAAGAATGGAAAAACAATATTTTGCCGTTTCGCCCCGAGTTCTCCGCGTTCGCTCTCCTTTATTGCCTTTTTTCTTGTTTTTTGCTATTACGTAGTCTGATATAACTTGACGAAAATCGAGACGCGCGAGATTATCTAGAAAAATCAATGAATATGTCAATGAGACTTTTTAAAGGCTTTGACGAATTAATCATTATCAATGAAACATGATTTTTTTATGTATTACATATATTGGCAATTAAATTAACGCGAGACTTTAAAGATTATATTTTGGTTTTATTATAAGATTTTAATTGTTTCTCTCAATTCATATGATTGATTTATTTTATAAAAGTTTGGAGAAATATTTATCATACGCACAACTCTTATCGCTGTATTTTTCAATACTTTTTTCGCGCTCTTCAAGTAAAAAAAAATTATCGAACAAGAGACATTTTTATTTTGTCGCACTTTGCAGAAGCTCAATCGTGTATTAAATTCTTAATGCAATCCACGTGTTCATCTTTGTAGTGTCTAGTTGTCTTTTGCTAAAAGCGTGTCTCTCCGTATCCGCGGAGAACTTTCGCTGTTTCGACGCTATTATTAACGGCGACCCATTATCGTGACTAATCGAGACAACTGGTGAACCTTGCCAATCTCCTGTTTCACTCGGCCAAGACCACTTTCGGCGCTCCATCCCCTTTAACAATGTTTTCGAGCCGATCCGCTTTAAGGGATGGGCCTTTATTTAGGCTGGTGGTATGAGAGCACCGAAGTACAGTGCGGCGTCTGTACGCCTCCACGATCGTCGCGGTCGGTCTCTTTCTCTCTCTCTCTCTCTCTCTTTCTTTCTCTTTCTCTTCACTCCCTTCGGTCACCCCTTTAGTCAGCGACCTCATCACCCTCCGTTGCCTTCGGGGGTGTCGGTCGTCGCGGGGAAGGGGAGGAGGGGACTGGTTATCGATTAAAAAATGTCTGCCCTTCAAGACGGCCTAGGTCACGACCCGTCCGTCACACTCGCGCGCGTGTATCGCAAATTGTCACTTGGAACACCCGCTGATACTCCTGATACGCGCTCTAATCCTACAAGAATTATTACAGATGATTATCTTATACTCTGTTTTATTCGCGTCGTCTTGTATTCGTAATATTTTACAATATTTTCTCTCTCTTTTTCTCTTGATACGGTAATATTTATTTGGAAGATTTAGCTAATTAAATTTATTATGTGAAATAGTTAAAACAGAACGCAGCTTATGATATTGATTGTCTTACTTCGACACTCTACCTTCTTTCAACTCCACTTTTAGCTCAGGGTAGCAATAATATATAATTGATATAAATCTTTTTCAAATGATATATATAGTTAGATAATGTATATATAAAAAAATTTATTTTATCTATTCTTTGTAATAGATGATAAAATAATTTTTTTTGAAACATTATAATGCCGTTTATATATAGTTGTCTGCATTGTAATCAAAAGGAAATATTCGATAAGTATACATTATTTGAAGTTGTTATTGTATTATAAATTAATTTACGTTTAAAAAATTATTATAGTGAATTAATAAGATATCATCCCCTTCTCTCATTTTTCTTGAATAATAGGTCAAGTAATGACATGTATTTTGATGGCGGTGCCAGATTTCGCGTTCTAGAATAACAAACTTAAGAACAGTACATGTATTATTAATTACAATCTTGAAGATCTTGCAATTTTTAAAAATAATGTATTAAAAAAAGTGGTAAAAGAAAGATGTTGCACCATGCTTTTTCGATTTAAGATTTTCGATCATGTGTTTTAACCTTCATTAAAAATATTCACCATTTCTTTACATTTCATACATTTCTTTGAAAGAAATGCGCGACATGAAACATGCCCTACTTTATGTCATTTCATTCTTTATGTCGTTTATTGCGTTTCACGAAGCCTTTTGCGACACATTACGAACGACTCGTAACACATTATATGACACAAAAAATTGCAAGTAGTTAGCAGCAAAAAGTTACTTTAACCGTTCAAAAATATTCCAATAGTTGAGACGAATACACAATATGTTTCATTTTGCGTGTTCATAATCTTATTGTAATCTTGCTATAATTATTCTATGTAATATTCAATTTGTGTTAGCTATGACACAGCTGGATATACGCTAACAAATTTATCGTTTATTTGACAATTTTCTATTTGAAATCGACATCCAGAATCGAAATCTAGCCTTACTTATTGAAATCACGATATAGCGTAGTCAGCGTAAAATGGCCTTATTAATATCCTTCGTATTGACAATCCGTCAATATTCCTCGACAGATTATATATCATTTAATTCTTAAAATGTTGCAAATGTCACGGATATATATACATACATATACATATATCTAATTAAAAACTTTGAACTAAAAAAAGAAACGTGGAATATACAATTTTAAAGAATAATCGATAAAGGCTTTTTCCTTTTTAAATTTTCGACACCCTTATTTTACCTCTATTTATATACAGAAATAATATTTAGAATAAAATTTTAAAATAGAGATTTAGCAATAAATATTTAGCAATATATTGCAATTATAACGCACTTATACATATGTTCTTAATAAAGATTAAACAGAAATTAGCTGCACGACTAGAGAACAATAAATAATGGAGTTTGAGATCACCCTTTACAGCTGAGATCCCCCAATCGAGCGTGTCGCCGTTGTAAGAAGGGTCCAAATACCATGCATAAGTGCGTAGATAGTTTGCGACAGGTCAGGAGCACGGAGGAGGATGTGGGTGACGAGGAGGTAGGGAACCAAAGAGAACGAGAGAAATAAAGAGGGAGAAAAAGAGAGAGAGAGAGAGAGAGGGACACGATAGAAAGATGGAGGAGCAAGGATGGAGATGTATAGGTATAGGATGACAAGGTGGGGCGGCGGGAAAGAGACGGTAAGATCGGAGGGGACAGACAAGGACGGAGGATAATCGATAGACACGGCTAGACGCCGCCCCAGACAACCTTTTGCCTTAGCTTAAGGACACATCGACCCTTAAACAATTTAGCCCACATAAACTGATACGCACCTCGTTCCACGACGTTTATTCTGGATCCCGTCATCGTTCAGATCTTGGAGATAAAACTCGCTCTCTTTCTCTCTCTTTCTTTTCTTTGGGCTTGTATTGACTTATGATCTTTAGCTACACATCGTCATTTTGCGGTTTCACTGGATAATTGATGTCATAGCGGTGTTATCAATTAAGCATACGTTTGGTAGAATTTAAGGCAGGATTGAACTTAACGTAATCAGATGCCCTTCTTTTCGAGTTTATTCGGCTTAAATGTTTTCAGCTTTTGAACATCTCTTAGATATTACATGTAGGATATATTCATGTTTTTTTTTTAATAGTGAAACTTACATTAATGTGTCAAACGCGAAATTCAGAAATGCATCATTTTAAATATCATCGGCAATTGTATAATTAATAATTGTTACATTGTTGGAATTTGATTGCAAAACTGTTACTATGAAATAATTTTTGTATACAATGGGATATCAAATATATTTATAGAGGATTTTAAAATATTACTATAAAATAGAATTAATATGGAAATATATGGAATTATTTCTTGAGCGACGTCAGTGCATTGAACTGCATTGATTATTATTTATAATATAATGCATCGTATCGTATATAGGCATTAATAATTCAAAATGGCCGCGTACCATAAGAGCTTCTATGGCCGGCACCATAGAGATTTCTACAGTGCGATAAAAAAATAAAGGAGGGTTCTCCGTGACGGCGACCAATCGCACTACTCTCCGATCATATCAGTCGACTTAATTTATTATTTTATGCATGCGTAACCTACAATAATGATGCAAGACGTGCAAAGGTTTACTTAAAGCGTCTTGAGGCATTTCTCATAACAGATACAACAACAACGCATTATTTTAGTCTATAAGACAACTTTATCCATAAAAAATTTTCATACACTCTATGAAAAAATATGTGAGCAATTTTAAAAAAATAATTTAATTGTATTAATTTTTAGATTCTCAGAATTAAAATGCTTCTCATATTAAATTTAAAATTAAATATAAAAAATATCACGTATTATATAAAATATGTCGTGTTTTCTGTATTTGAAGCAAAACATAGCAATGAATGGCAGTTCTGACTTAAAGATATGAAAATAAAATCGAAATATTATGCAAACGCAATTGTTTAGATGCTCGTACGAATTTATTCCAAGTAATCGATTGAATTTTCACTGACTTATACTAGTATCGCATTTTCTTCGCGTTAACTTGAAATAAAAATGATTCAAGAATGACTCGTAAGATCAGCATACTCGTTCATCACAAGATTCGCATGGGAATTTTTACGATGACCATTCTAACGTAAACGTTTCTCGGACAGAACCGCGCCGGACACAAGCGCGGTTCGATGTGTGCGTATAGCCGATGCTCGGAGGGTAATGCTGGAAATGGAAAGGGTGGAAAAACCTACCTCAACTGGGACGTTGGAGGGAGGGTTCGTTCGCGATGGGAGAGCAAAAGAGAAAAATAAAAAAAGTCGGAGCCGCGGAGGAGACAACGTCGTCGTCGTCGTCGACGACGACGACGACAACGACGACGGGATATCTGGGTCGAGACTCGTCGTCGCCGACGTCCCGGCGCCAGGCATCCTTTTCTTTGGCTTTTTTCGACGGGCCGGCGAACGGAAAAACGACCAAAGATGGAAAAGTGCTGTGGTGCTTGGTTGTCCCGCGGTTTCTTCGCTTTATTCCGAAGAACGAGGAGGACGTATTTTGGCCGCATTATGTCGTAAAGTGAAGTTAATTGATAATTTTTTGAAGATGGTCCTTGTAAATCCTCCCACGCGATGATTTCTTTATCCAAGGATATAATATCTGCAAATAAGAATGTAAATCATAATCGTGTATACTAGTTTATTTGCTATTTCATAAATAAGTATATTTGAATTACTCTGTTGCTTACAATATTTTTTTACACTTTTGTTTAATTCTTCAAATGTCATTTGAATCAGAATTAAAGTATCGCTGTGTTATTATTAACAGAGAATTATCTATATTTGAAACTTATTGCTACAATTTAAATTTTGTAAATTATTTATATTACAAATTAATATATTTTAAGAAAATAATATTAAAGCAGCAAATAAGAGAGGAACTGTACTAATACATTGTGCTCTATGCGTTTATACACTCCCATTTTTATATCTACGAAAGAAAAATTGTTTAAAGAAAATGAATCAGGAATCTCTGATCGTAACCGTTCAAAGATTCTTCGGCCATTCTCGAAATCGAAACGAGATATCGATCTCGCCGTTGTGAAATTTAACGGGTTGAGAGATTCAGATTGACGAGCTGCTCGCATTTAATTTAATAAGGGCGAGGAAAGGGTGAATGTGGGAGGAGAGCGAGAACTCTCGTCGCGCGAGGGCTGTCGGTGTAAAACTGGCGGAAAGCCGCTGCTGGCCGTTACGCGAAAGTTAGAAGTTAGTTACACGGGGGTGGCCGCCCCTCATCTGCATATCCGCACACTCTACCCCCTATTCCCTACCTTCTCGTCGCCGTCGCATCCGTCGCACCCCTTTCCCTTCTCCACCCTCGTTTCCGAGTCGCTCCGATCTTCCTTTAACCGGCGTGCTGCCATCGCAAGCTGCTCAACAAGTGGTTCTTCGGTTTAGCGCCCGGCTTAGCGCTTCTTTAATTTTCGTTGCCCTCTTATTCGTGGTCTTCTCGTAACTCCGCTACCTCACGTCTCTCGCCAAGCATAACGTTCTTTGAGTGGAGTGAATGTTATAGTAGGGTAAATCTCTCCTCGACAATCTTCTTGTCAGATATTTTGTCAGAAAGTATCTTCGAAAATATAAGCTGAGTCTCTTCCTAGGTATTGTAGCTTTAGTTCATTTTATATAGGTTTGAAAAGAGATAAGTCACGATATATTTTAATGAGCAATTATCGACAATGCGAACAAAACTCTCAAGGTTTATTTTTTCAATTATAGTGATAGCGGAGTAATGATATACTTTGCTTTATAAGCAGTAATAGGATCGGAAAGTATATAGAGAAAGAGCAGGGGTTGAGCGCGATGCGTTACTCGATGGTGCTTCAAAGGGTGACTTCTCACGCGAGTGGCAAGCACTCATTCGCATGCGTGACGAGCGTAATAACGGTAATACTCTGGGCTCTGAATGACAAGAGGGACGACCGTTTCCCGGAGGATGCGATGCAGAGAGAAAGCATGAGAAATTGAAGACGGAATCGTGCTTTTCGTGAACGGACGATTGTACGGCGCTGGCGAAGTTCTTCTCTTTCGATTTTCGCTCCGCCCCGTAAACCAAAATACAAATAATATTATACGCAGAATGAGACACCGCAATGGAGAGAAAAAGGGGTGGTGGCGTACGGTGGTCTCATCGGGCTATTTAGGGCGAAAGGAAGAAAGGGTTCTCCAATAGTGCGAAGCTATCTGCATACCAATGGTACAATGGTAATTAGGGATGCACCGTTAGAGGCATTAGAGGCATTAGAGTACGTCGAGCTCTCTTCCCCGCCTTTTCTCGCTCTACTGGTGCTTTCACTCAGATTATATTCTCCGTTAAAGAAGAGAATGAATCTTTGAGACTGTCGGGGAGTCACGTTCCTTCTCTTTCTCTGTCTCTCCCTCTCCCTCTCCCTCTCTCTTTTCTTTCTCCGGATACTCTACTGCGTGTGTACATCCGAGCTAACCCGAAAAGCTGATACCACTCGAAAAGAAGCGCGTCACTACCTGCGGTCGCGGACCATCTTTCGTCGGTTATTTGCGAGCGTCTCGTAAAACGAGGCTAGGGTGTATTCGTGGCGCCGATTATTCCGTACTCCGGACTAACCGGCATGAATTTTTTACATCGATCGATCGTAACGAGCGTATAACTCTCGAGACACTGAAAGTGATCAGATTACTTTATAATGTTTCACTGAATTTCCCTTCGTTATGACGTCATTCTTCGAAGAAATTAGCAGACCTTTTTAATACGTTTGAAATCGATTTAGCTAAATTGAGATACTGTTCTGTTTTTCTTTTTCCAAGTCACATAAATAATTAACTAAATACACATGTTTGCGGTTTTAAATAATTATTCGAATTATCATATCGCGGGCTAATTAGAACGGCTAATAAATCTATAGATCTTTTTCAAGATATTCCTCTCTCATTTTTGGTCCAAAAATATTTTTCTTTAAGGTAAATAAATAATTTCTAGGAAAAAGGACTGTAATTTTGTATACGTTAAGTGAGATTCGCATCGGCACTGTGTCTATACAGTGGTCGAAGATTAATTCACGCGAAGGACGTCGAAAAAAAGTGTGCGCTTATAGAGCCATGTTGCTTTTGACACTCGTCAAAGTATTCTTCGTCGGATGTACACAGATGCGCACGATACACACACACATAGGATTGCCGCGATCTTCCAAACCTCCCCTACTTTTTCTCCCTCGCTTCGAGCACACGTGACACTCGCACACATCGATTCCTGGATGTGTGCTTTCTGGTCGTCAGAGCGCATGCTGCACTGCGCACAATTCCTACCACCCCATCTACCCACTTCCACCGCCGTACCTCTTTTACCACCCTGACGCCACCGCCCTCCCCCGCCTCCGACTCCAAACTCTCATGCAGCGCGCCATGCAACCCCCTAGGAGGCGACTCTTATTATTTCCATTTTTCCAATTCGGTTGGGGGGCGGGAAGCGAGCGTGCAACACACTCCCCCACCCCCTTCTACTTCCTTACCATCTTCTCTCCCACCCTTCGGACCGTCTCCATCGCCCTCTTACTTGCACCCCCTTCTCAGGTGGCCGGCCGAAGGAAAAATATCTATATTTATCTGTTTCTTCGCGGGCTACGTCTCCCTACCCTCACCCTCCCCTCGCCGTACTCCCTTCTCTCCGCAATACCATCCTCCGCCTCCACCTTTCGAGATTCTCTCTGTCTCGCGTACTTTCTTTTTCTTTCTTTCTCATTCCTCTTACTTCTTTCTCCTTCTTACTTTCATCTACCACTTCTTACCACGACGCGGCGCCGCGCGTCCGCGAGACCGACGGAGAAAGAGAGGGTAGAAAAAAACTAAAAAAGACAGAAAGGGTAGGAGAGAGCGCGAGAGCAGGAGGAAGGTAGAGAGAGGAAAAGGAAGTAAAAGACGGAGGCTACTACGACGACGACGACGGCGACGACGACGACGACGACGACGACGACGACGACGACGACGACGACGTCGACGACGACGACGCCGGCGGCCACGGCGAAGCGTGCGCGCCTTTCCTTGGTCCCAAGCGCGAGAAAGAGAGATCGAGAAGGAAGGAGACGGCGGTAGGAGTAGGAAGGATAGAAAGGGAGAGAAGGACGGAGAAAGAGAGCGCCGAGCTTCCGCTTCCTTATGCTCCGCCGCGGACTGCATCAACCAGTCGCGCGGTCGCGCTCACATAAGAAACTGGAATTCGAGAGGCCGACCCCCTTCTCGAACCGCCGCGCAGAACAGAAGGAAGCGGATGGTTACCGGCGAGTGTACGTCGCGCGCGATTGTCGCGAGACTTACCCCATCGCACATTTAATATAAAGCAAGAGGACACGTCGTACGTGCACCGAGGGGAGGAACGAAATCATCTGCGCTCCACTAAGGCTCGTGTGCGACTGAACGAATATTTACCCCCACTACTGCACGAGCGAAGGGGGCGAAGAGAGGGTCTTACGTCGTCCGCGATTTACGAGGGGCCCCGGTGGGCCCATCAAATCGGGCCCGAGCGAGGTCCGTCGGCGGCGATCGGCCACACTTGGCTCGACGACACGCTCGCGTCATTCACGCCGACGATGAAGAGAGGGGGGCCGCGCGGCCTCCTGAACGAGTTCTACGAATACACCACGAGAATGACGCCGCCGGATGTAACAGAGGCCTAAGGGGATGCTACTCGATGCCACCTCGCGCCACCGAGGAAGATGTTTCTGCCTCTTTCAGTGCTTCCTCTTCCTCTTCTTCTTCCTGGCGACGGAGAGATCCGACCAGGTGGAGGAAGGCGAGTTCGGGGAAGATGCTGCGTGTTCTCGCTGAGGGACAAATCTTAACGAAGAGGGGGCAACATCGACGTTAATGTCGCGAAAACGGGAGAGATCCCAGACGATCAACCAAAGTTCCTATTTTTCACGTGTTTTAGCCCAAAGATTAGAAAATTAAGGGAGCGATAATTAGAGAGAAATAAGGGAGGAGGAACAAGGAAGAGAAACGAGAGAAAGAGAGAGGAGGGAGAGTAAAGAAAAGGAGGAATAAAAAAAAGACCGAGATGACGCACGTCGAAACCTCGTGTCCGCGACGAGAATGGAGCCTCCCGCGTTAATTAACCAGCCAATTAGAAAGCTCGCGGCCATGCGTAATGAGCTGCGCGCGCAAAAGTTCCTAAATGTAACGCGGTCTTTTTTCCTTCGAATTCGCGCCGGTCACAAGGCACGGCGCGCACTAATAATATAAATTTAAATACATTAAAGAAACGAAAACTTCTCCTCGGCCACATGAGCGCCAAATTACAAGTGTGATTGAAAAGGAATAAGAAGAGGAGGAGAAGGAGGAGAAGGAGGAACGCTTTAGTCCTCGATACTAGTCCGCTAACAATCATAGTGATAGTAATAATACAGTTAGAGATTAATTGTACAACAGCGAAGAGCGCCTTTTCTCTGCCAAGACGAAAGGGAGAAGGCGGAATAAATAAGCAACGTACTTGTGTCTTATGGCGTCTGATTCCGCCAACAGGCAATAAAAAACAGGAAGCTCGAGGCGCGAACGAAGACGAGACACCTTTGTTTCCCTTGAATCCTCCCCCGCGCAAAGCCACGATGCGCGGAAGGAAACCTATTTTTTTCGAGGCAACGTGGAATTTGTGGATGAATACACTCGACTTCGGAAGCCAACCTTGCAGCTCTTTAAACAGTTTTTAACTGTACGTTAATGTGCCACGTGGGCTATTGAAGCAATTTCCCAGAACGCGCGCGCCGCGCGGCGTTTTTATCCTCTTAACCGAGTACGAAGTAAAAATAAATAAAAGGAGATTATTGAATAGATAAACAAACAAATAAATATATATATATACACAATTTAAGAACCTATTTAATTATATATTCCTATATACATATACAAGGAACACATGTACAGGTATTTTACTAGGTCCTTGCGATTTTGAAACTCACCCTTTGTTGAGATAAAATATAGAAAAGGGAGAATACCAAGCGAAGGAGACAAAAAAAAAAAAAGAGGTGCTTTTCGTGCATCGACATCCAGAAAGATATTTTTCACTGCGTCGGATTGGTGTAACGAGAACGGTAAAATGTCCACGATGAGTGTCGTCTCAAACTCTTCCGTCGAGGTGGACTCGGATTCCTCGAACGACGTGTCGAGCAAGGATGACTGCAGTGCCGAAAGAAAATTTATTCTACGAAACGAGCTGTACAACAGCCTGCTGGCGAGCGCGTTAGGCAAAACTGTGCTCAACAGGCATCTCAATTTCAAAGAGCAGGGGATTAACTTCAATCTAGCGAATCTGAAGGACAATTTAAACGCGCTCGGTGCACTGAAGGAGTTAAAGGACCTGAAGGGATTGACCGTCAGCAGCGTGCCCGCCTTTCCGAGAAACTTAGCTCTTCATCGGGAAGATCACGATGAGGTTAGACTCGAGTCGCTGAAAAAAAATTTTTTTTTTTCATTGCATTGCTTGTTGTTGCAAATTGCTAATATTGCAATGTAACAATAGGTGACATTATGCATGCGCATTGTCAATTGTCTCTCTTTGACATCTTTTCTCGCTTGTAATATTAAAGACAGGGCCGCAAGTGTGATGAATTCGGATATAATTTAATAATTTACATATTCATGCGTGCTTGTTTTTTTTTTTACTATATCTTATATAATTTTAAATATGCGCACACATAATTCTATACACACATATCATTCGCGCTAAAATAAAAAAAAATGGAGTTTCTTGAGATTTTCTTGAAATATTTCTGTTACTGTGCGTTTGTTTAACAAACATCACGTGGATATATTACTTATGGTATATCGGGAATATATAAACAAAAGCGTGGTGGAAAAGCGCCAAGTGTGGGAGAACGTAAACGATGTCGCCAATGATCGTGAGGATAGTTAGCGAAGAGTTAAAAGTCGGTTGACAGGTCGGCGAAATTGTTTGCGAGATAAAGTATGTCTTAACGTGATTGCTTGTCCGTCGGCGGTATTATAAGTTGTCAGTTAAAAAGTTAGAACATAGTTAACGAGAGTTTTCGCCTAACAAAAGCATAAAACGCGAGGTCATGCCGAGATTTTGTTTGTTCGGATAACGTTCTGTTTTCTTGACAGTTCTCTTCAAATATTTTCAATGTGCTTCGTTTTAGAATCTTGATATTTTATCATACGAATATCTGTCTTGGTTTTTTATTATTATTTTTTTTTTATTTTGAACGAAGATTGTGTTTTTGTAGTTAAATCGTTTTATTTATGCTGATAATCTCTTTTTTAAATCTTCTCTACATGCGCGATTATAAGATTGGAAAGAAAATCTGAATAAATTTGAAAAACTGCATTCTCGAAAAAAAGCAAAGATATAAATTTAATCAACTTTTTTTTTTTTAAATTGATCTTGATTGATGCTTTTTAAATTGATTTTTGTTCTAATTTATTAATTTGCTTCAGCAGTAAAACGTCCTGGCGGTGATTTCCTGTTGCCTTTTTTTATTTTTCACCCGAATTGCAACTATGAAAGAACGATTTCTTGGCACATGGTTTTAGCTTGTTTCAGTCTCAGCGTCTGCAATGATTTCTGACCTAAATATACGATATATACACCTGCAGATTTGTTTCGTTTTAATTGTACAAAATTTATTACTATTTATATTTTTCAGACAAAATGATTTTTTCTAAGATATTATTATTTAATTACATATACATACACATTATATGTATTTACGATATAGAATTTTTATCGCAAATTATATTTTTTTTAGTAGAATAATTTAATAATATTTTTATTATTATTATAAAGGAGATTTTGATTTAATTAACATTGTAACTGCATTGAAAAGTTAAAATTGAATTGAAGCATTCTTGACTTATAGTCGATAGATCGATAAACGAATGCATCTATTCGAATATCAAATGCCCTGGTAATTAACAAGTAATTATTTCTCGATCTGGATATTATTACATTTGGAGTTGTTGAGCCTAAAGAAAAAAATGTCACGGACGTCGTACTGCGTGCTTCGAGACCGTGCAATTAAGTAGTTGCAATAATGAAATGCGTCATCCCCCTTTGAGGCTCCCTTAAGAAATAACACCCCTGGTAAGCTCTAGGGGATAATTATTCGGGAGACTAATAATCATGCTTGTGATTCGTAACACGTTTTTCTCACGATGCACCGCTGCGTGAACAATTAACGATCTCAATCTAAAACCCCCTTAATTAATGATTTACCGCGATTAGTTAGCTGTGTCAGGAAGGACCGAAATTTTATTCCGCGCGAAAAAGAATATCGGTAGAATTAAAATCCGATTATTTGAAAGTTATTTTTAAAAGATCTGATATGTATGTTCTATTGTAGATTTAAAGGGAAAAAAATAATAACAAACAGAAACACACATAGAGAATGTCATATAATCGTAAAAGAAAAAGAAGAAATACTTTTTTACTTATCATTAAATTTAGAAAAAAAATTGTCCCGCTCCAAAATCCTCTTTGGAATAGATTTTTAAAACTATCAAGTTAAAAAAAAAAAAAAAAGTTTTTTGATCTTAACACAATTTTATTCGATGAATATAAAATTTTTCATTGTAACGGAAAAGGATAATGTGCCGATATCGCGCACAAAAGCGAATCACGAGAGCGTCCTGCAAAGATGATTCCAATTGCATCTACTTTTATAACAGTCGCCGTGCTCATCGCTCCTCTCTGCATTCGACGACATATCGATTGGCTATCGCCTGCGCGACGTACATTTTCTTTTCTTTGTCTGAGGCTATGAATTTCTTACGATGTCTGCCGCGGTCGATATGCCGCAGATCGGTATAATTATATTCGAATTTGCAAATATGTGCATGTTGACCGCTATACACATATAGAATAATCTATACGTAGTGATTATCAGATTTTCTTACGACATGTTCGTGAGGGAGTTTAAGTAGGTGTCAAATATGGAAATATTTTTTAATTCTCCCAACAAATATTAATATAATAATATTAATAGATTAATCGAAATAATTTTAAGAACATAGTTTATTATATGAATTAATCAGGAGAATACGGTGATGTCTAAGAAATTAAAATAATAAATGTAAATTCTATTATTCGATATTCGGCGGTACTTAATTTAATATCACGCAATTCAATATGACGGAACGAAATTAGAAACAAACTTTGCAATGAAAAGCCATGTAATGACTCTAGGTATTTTTACGTCAAAAATTTTCTGGCTCTATGCCAGCCAATTCATCGATCAATTTATTAATGGGCTAACTCTTTTCGCGCGCACTCGATCATGAATACCTAATACTGCTTCGCCAGTCAGACAAGAGTGAGCGAGTTAAATAATTACCGTGATTAATGCAAGGAAGATTTCTCCGGTCTATCAAGTCTATTACTATCTATCAAGTCAAAATATCGACTTTTGTAATTAATTATACTCAATTTTAACGTTCTTGGAAGTTAAACACCTTTAGAATTTCTCAAATATATTCGTGCATATAACATAAACAAAAATAAGCAATATATTAATATAAATAATTTGATATGTGGAAAAAGAAATTAAGATCAAAGATATGACTTTTATTTACATTCTTTACTGATAATATCTTGTTTTAAAAATTATGCTTGATGTATGCTTAATGAATTTATGTTTCTTTACAGAAGAACTCGTTCGCATGGTCGGAGGGTGGCGAAGAAGGTGGCGGTGGTGGTGGTGGAGGCGGTGGAGGGACGGGTGGGACCGGAACAGGTGGAACGGGCCCAGCGACCACCGGTAGTGGTGGTCTGGCCCATTGGGTTAGTGTCATGGCGGAACACATTCACAATCCGCACTCGGCCACTGGCGTCGGTGTTCACCATCAACAACAATCCCCACCTCAACCGCCTTATCCGTGGAACAATGGCCTTTCCAATGACGTGAGTACGCTTTTATCGCAATCATTCGTAGTATTTATGACGTTTCAGCATGTTAATAATTACGCCAAGACATTCTCAGCGAATTTAAAGTCTCTTTTAAATCAATCTTAGATTATTTTTTTCTTAAATTATTATATCGCGGGCCCGATGAAAATAATCTTACCGTTCTAGAGAACATTGCTCCGTAAAAATAAGCGAATAAAACAATAATTAACAGCAATTATTAACAATCGCGCACGTAAAACGTAAATAGCATCTTTATACACAATAATAGCAAGTGAGGTAGATCAAGTATCGATCATAAGTACATAATCAATTAGGCCGTGTACGAAGATCGTGCTCGTAAAATAGATAACAATAGGGGTAACTCTAATTAACTTTCGTGTCTCTTAAAAGATTACAGTATCTAACAAATACTATCGAGTCTTGAATTATTCTCCTATAGCCACGTTTTTTTGTGGACTTGGCAGAAGCTGCAGTCGCGACGAAAGAATTGATAAAAAAGAACATTGAAAAGAAGGAACGGTTAGAGAACGAAAAGGAAATAAAAAAGAAAAGAACGTTGGCTGAATTAAAAATGGCCGGAAGAAAGACACCGTTAAATGCGCAGCAACAACGGCACCAAAGCTTCGGAAATAGTAGAAAAAATCCCCGTCCGACATCCTTTTTTTTTTTTTTTTTTTTTTTTAATGCGCGGTGTTAGCGGGACGGGGAATACTCTACCCCTGTTTTGATTTTGTTTTTTTCCCTCCACCCTTTCGCGTGCTATCTCCGGACGAGAATCCTGCATAATTTAGACGAGACTGGATTAGAGGAGACCGTCAAGAGAGGAAGAGACAAAGACTGCGAAAAAGCAGGGAAAGGGTGAAGCAGTAAAATCGAAATGGGAAGGATGGGGGTGAGAGGTAAGGTGGGGTACAAACGACTCGAAAAACGACAGCGAAAAAGGGCGCCAAAAAGGGTTGAAAATCGCTTTACATAGCAGTGTTCTTTCGTCGGATTTCATCTCGGAATAAAAAAAAAAAAAAAAAAAGGAAGGAAACAAATAGACGGAAGCGCGAAAAAAAGACTTTCGAGGAAGAGGAGAAAAAGCATGTATAAGCGCATTCGCGTGATGGGGAATAAATAAGAGAAAAGTGTAAATAACTGTAACGTAGTAGTAATTTAGTCGCTTGAATCGATAATGATAATTAGGTAGCGTTTTTATTGCGCTTTAATCAGAGCCATTCATTTAGACTATTTAGAGTGTAATCGAGGAGACAATTAACAAAAGAAATTGATATAAAGGCATAACTCTTTTAAATTAAAAAAAAAGCAAATATTTGAAATTTATATATTTTAAGTTTACACACACATCTAAAATGCTCTACTCCATCGAGGAGACAATTAACAAAAGAAATTGATATAAAGGTATAACTCTTTCAAATTAAAAAAAAAAAAAACATGCAAATATTTGAAATTTATATATTTTAAGTTTACACACACATCTAAAATGCTCTACTCCATTTTGCTCATTTCTAAGCATTGCGCTCCCATTACTCAAAAAGATCATAAAGAATCCTCGATCACAGAGGACTCGTTTGTTTTTCCAAGACTGAAATTAGGGTGTGCCTTCTATCTTCGTACGGTACGAAAAGGACCGGATTTGAATGTGAATAGAAGCGGCAGACATCTCGAGGACGCTCTTTATCGGTCGTAGAACCTGTAGCACGCGGAAGAGTTATCCCGAGGCATCGTTTATCGTCTCTCTCTTTTTCTCTTCCCCTCCTCCTCTTTTTCTTCCTTCCGTTGAAGGTTCACCCGGTTTTTGTCTATGGTTATGGGTGCTCGCGCGGGACCCACGCCATAGGACTATCGCGGAGGCCTCGGGAAAAAACAAGGAACTACGACAACAGGGGAACGATTTAAATAATCCGCGGCATGCTAATGTCTCTGGCATTCTCACGGGACACCGTCCGTGAAAGTTTTCGGAGGGGAGGGGGCGATAGATGGGAGAAGAAAAAGAATGAGCCTACAAGACAATCGGCCAATCTGCATATGGCGCATACGGGCGAGGAAGAGCTTCACTCTTTGGCATCTCTCGAGGGGATGATCGTGTTATCTCGTTGAACGACTCATGACCAACGAATTGTCGGTCGTGAAACCGTTAGATTTTAAATTAAAAATCTCGAAAACTTTTTCATTTATAATACGAATGAGCTATTAATTATTAAATCAAGATTATTTCTCCATGACAATTTTTAATATAAATAAATGTAATAATTTTAATAATGGCATTTCTGGTTTAGTATTTATAAAATAAAAGCGAAAAGAAAATGAAGAGAATGTAACATGTAAGCGCACAGCTAACATTGTTCCGCGTATAACTGTGTCATGTGCGAAATCAGTAACACGTTTTCGGAGGTTGTAATCTGTCGCCGGTTTGGCCCAGCGGGTGGTCAACCCCTTTTCCGGGTTTTTTTACGCCTGCCCGACCATAATCCCTTAAAACGCTTAGAGGCGTTCTTTAGGGTAATTTCTCTCGGCAACGAAGAAGGGGTGCGCCTCATCCGCCGGGACCCGCGTCGTTTTATCCGACGAGATGCAAAACACCTTCGGCCGTTCTCGTATCTTCAGTACTAGCGGCACCCGAAATCGTTCTTCGTGCGAGAGGAGTCCTTGGCCTCGCGCGAAACACCACCCCTGACGAAGATTATGCAAAGGAAGACTCATCCATCCTTTTCTTTTCTATCCTCCGTAACTATCCCTTCGCCCCCTTCCCTCCCCGTCTCATCTTCCTCCCGTTTCTCTTTCTCTCTCGCTCCTTCCTTCTCCTTCTCTCATCATTTTCGTCCCCTCGACACGGTGTAGCTGTACGAAAATTAAAATAATGGTTCGCGCAACCCCTGCAGCATTTTTTTTACTTCTTCTATCGGCTTTTTCTCCGCGCAGCTTTGGCGCGGCAGCGACAGCCGGCATGCAAATCGCGCAACGGGATTTTTGTCTCCGTTCGGCGAGAGACAAAAAAAAATGGGGAGAAGTAAGGTATTGTCTCGGTACCGGGACCGTTCGTTAAGGGACCAGTGCCGAAATAAGATTTTTTTTTCTATCTACGCTTAGCCTCTGGGTGACGAAGCCTTCTTCTCCGATTGGCTAATGAATCCGTAGGGCAACGCGTCGTTACAGAAAAAAAAGTAGCAGGACCAACGTACGCTTTGCATTAAATGAAATGAAACGGTGGAATGAAAGTTTCGAATGAAGAAATTTATATCGCGTCATTGTGTAACAAAAAAAAAATATTCTGATATATTTTTTACGTCTGTATTCAATATCTTTTTCATATGAATAGGAATACATTTCATGCATGCTGGAATATATTCTCTTCTTCAAATATTTTTCATAGAATTTTTCTTATGCATCATTTTTTTTAGATAGAATTATTATTATTACAATTAAAATTATTATAATCTAAATAAATTTTTTATATTAATTTAATATATTATTTTTATTAATCTAAAAATCTCATCGTATTCAATTATTCAATATTAAAGTTATTCGCTTTAATTGTTTTAATTTATTTTAATCTTATTATTTCGTTTTAATTTATTTTAGTCTTATTATTATATACTTGATTCCGTAATTTATGATAGAAAAATGATAAACATAAATGATATTATCATATACATATATATTTCTAAAAAAAGCATTGTACCATAACATTTGCCAATCTCGGGTTCTCATGGATTTTTCGTTTGCTTTTGTCGTATCATCATCGTATTTCTGTTTTTCGAGAACCACCCCTTACGGCGCAGAAAAGATTGGTAGTCGGTTGCACGAAACAATGAAAGCACATAACGTTCACACATCGACCTAACACGGAGTCCTTTTTGGTGTCGGTGTCACAACATTTGGGCCTAGGATAGAGTTATGGCCGTCCTTTTCCTGTATATATAGTTTCTAGCGTACTAACCCTCCCTTCTCAATCGTGTTCGTCGTTCATCTCCCTGCTTATCCACTTGGAAACAGTTTTCTTCAGTGATTTTTAGTCCTTCGTATTGTGTTTTGTCACTTCGCAATGAATTTACTGTTATGTGACCACTTGATTTAAAATTATATTTGTAAAGATGATATCTCTTGATATACCTCACACATTCTTTACGAAATTTGATACATATAACGCATGTATATTGTGTAAATTTTTTCTTATATTTTACATAATTAAATTTATAAATCTCTTATTTTTCGCGACAAATTTTTCGTTGCACTTTTAATGTAAATAATTTTTCTTATAACACAAAATGTGATTAGAAATATATTAAAATATATACATGCTATACATTTATAGAAGCTAATGTAATCAAAAAATGACTCTGCAAAAATATCTATAAATTTTTTATATTTTGAGTATCATGGTTAACGGTAAAGGATTGTTAGTACAAAAGTCGCGGTTGGTCGTGTTTTTGATCGACCGTACCTCGAGACGTGACTAAGAATTCATCGCGAGAATGTACCGTTTTCCGCGAGGGTGCACCGTTAAAGGATTGACAAAAAAAAAATTAGCACCCGTTCCAACGGGAGGAAAAAAAAGCAGCTTCGGGTGCTTCCGGCACCCGAAGACGCGAACAGTGGCTTATTCCCGGAACCGATCCGGGTGAAAAAAAAACCGC
Source organism: Formica exsecta (assembly GCF_003651465.1). Lineage (NCBI taxonomy): Eukaryota > Metazoa > Arthropoda > Insecta > Hymenoptera > Formicidae > Formica > Formica exsecta. Next base: position 704,934 of record NW_021850624.1, read on the forward strand.
ATATAGTTTCTCGACGGCGCGAGATAGCCGGCCCCGGGCGCGTACCGTAGGGGCGCGTATGCAGATCATGGTGAAAGCCAAGTACAAAGGGCCCATAGTCTCACGCTATTGTGCCGTGGCAGGTAAGATAAAAGTGGCTGGCCCGTGGGCCCGAGGTCCCTACATACGGCTGCACCCTGAAAAACACACACGCACACGCGTACATTCATGTACACACACGCATGGGCGGCCGAAGATAGAGCCTCGGGTGACCCGGTCTAGTAGACCAGCTCTTGATGTCTCTTTAATTTTTATTAATGACAGCGAATTTGAATTTTTGCATCGGTGATATGGGAACCGCGCGCGACGCGTTCTTGAGGGATCGTCAGGTACGAGAGAGGAGGACGTATGTACTGAGAGGGCACGTCGTAAGTCGCGTACGTGACCGTGGCCCTGGGAGCCGCGCTTAAGGGAGATCCTCGTCCTCGTCATCGATCATAATTATCCGCTTTCGTACCTCGTTTGATTCGCGCTGCGACGACAGGTGAGGATTCTCGAGATTTTCCTGCACGATCTTTGGGCGCGAAACACGGCCACCGGGCCGAAAACGTTCGACAAACGCGGCGCGATATAAAGAAGCTGTCGTTCTTTTTAGCACGTTGTGTTTCTATTTTCTAAGCATAGCAAAAAATAATATCCAGCGAGGAGAATTTTTAAATTACATAAAAGTTAAACTGAAAAATTGAATCAAATAATTGAATATAAACCGTGCTACGCGAAATACAATTAATGTATTACACTTTTGTTCGTATCAAAATTCTAGTAAATTCCTGATGATTCTAAATCTTTTTTTTTTATGTCTACGCTAGTGATATTCGGTAAACACATTATATAGATATGATATTTTAAATTTTTTAAATTGTTATCATTTGGCACATTCAAGAAAATAACGTACATTAAATTATTTGATACATTTATTTCTCTCTTCTCCTTCTTTCTACTTATATAAAATATTTTTAAGCTTTAAGGAAATTAGCTTATTAAAATTAGCGTAATAGCTACTTTATGCAAAGTGATAATCATATTTAAAATTGAATTTTTTGTGCTAAATTAATTGCAACATATTTCTAGCAAAAATTATCGATTGCAATTTTCTTTTTTGAGAATTTTATGTTATTGATCATTTCCTTTGATTAATATTGTCAACAACGACGAATTATCCACGTTGTGTGATTAAGAAATCGGTTTATTCCACTGCGCGCTTTTGAGATGAATGACACCATACGTAAAACGGCGCGGGGTACTAAAAGGAGGCAATTAATACGTCGCGCATCGTCGTCTCTTCAAAAGTAACGCGCGGAGCAAAGGGCGCCGCGAAGAAACAGAGGGGCCAGTGTTTTCCAAGGGCCACGTGTTTTTTAATGACGAGTAGCAGACGCCATCGCGTTACGTTCGATCGATCGTGACGGTTAAAAAATCTACGTTCTGGGAAATCGTTTATGCGACAATTTCTAATTGCGAAATCGAATCATGTCAAATTTCTTAGATATACAAAATTGGATTTTACTTTTAATAAGAAATTTAACGGCTAATACTTTTCTGAGGAAAGTACCTCCAACTCTGCCGGGATATATTTTAATCGATATGAAATATCTTGGTAATTAAACAGTGTATGAATTAAATATGTTTTAAAAAATTTATTAAAATTTTATTAAATTGAAAGTTAAAAATAGTTAAACCCAAAATAATTATAAGAATGAAAAATCCATTACTTCCATTTCAAAAATTTAATGCATGAAAACGCTTTATTTTTCAACGTTGAAATTTCATAACTCGATCATCAAAATATTGCTAATAAAAACTTGATTTGATTTACATCTCAAAAATCTATCATTAAGAAATAATGCAATAATCCGATAATATTCGCAATTCGTTATAAAATCAAGCTATCGGCAAGCTATACTGAGTTTTATGTATAATAATTTAAAAAATAAAAGTAATAATAAACGCGATGGAATTTTTGACCCTTGAATTGTGATTGGAATCTTGATTAAACTGAAAATTACCGAACAAATTTTTGCGTTAATTATTATAGTGCAAGCGAATACGTATCGAGAAAATTATAATTAGATATAGCAATTCAAAGTCGCGCAATTAAACTTTCAAGCACTTTCTTCTCACCACAATTAAGTTTCGCGAAACTTTCAGCTATCTCGAGAGATTCTCAAAAACTTTCGGTCAAGGTGCCGGTGCATTAAGAAAGTTCGGCCACAAAGGACGAGCTTTGTGAATATCACCGCGTTTATCCCGCGAATCAAACGGTATTCGATTCTTAAAAGGGATTCATCATTCTTTGCGACTTAACAAAGGGAAAGAAGAACGGGAAATGTTGCAAAAATTGTTGTTCGAAGATTTGGAATTGTAGGATAAAAAATCGAGTGCAAATGTCAGAATCGATATTTGACCTGGCAGAAAGAAGTAATGAAAAGGAAAGAAGGATAAGATATAAAAGAAAAACGCGAAAAATATCGGACTTTTGAAGACAGCTATAGTTATCATTATCAATGTTTCCGCCATCTTTTTTTTTTTAATATTCGATAGATTAAAAAAAAAAATATCTTGCGCCCATAAAATATTTAAATTGCAAACAAAGAAACTATAAAATGAGAAATGAATCTTTTATGAGAGAGACAGACAGTGTATTTATTTAGAGTTGGTTATGAAATATTAATTGTTTTCATTTTTTATATCTTGTTTTACTATAGAGTCGACAACTTTTTATTGAACGTTGCAGTTAAATCAATAGTATATATAGAAATACAATACACTGTTCGTTTTTTAAATGTGGACGAAAATACCGATTTATAGATAATATCGTTAACAAAAGGAAGTAAATATTTCATGAAATTTACTTTCAACCTGATTTAATGGAATTAATGCGGTTTACTCGTGCAGTAGACAGGTCAAAGAGGTCACCAGATTTTATTTTCGTATCTTTCTGTGATGACTGATAACCACATAGCAACATGATGAAGAGATAGATTCTTAAACCTGAAAGAATATACGTGATATATGTATGAAAATGTTTATTAAATCGCATACATGAAACCGTATATTATAATATAAATATACATTTATACTTCTAAATTAGATCAACTGTTTTTGTTATTAAATTTTATTTATTTAAATATTTAATTTCATTTTAATATATTACATTAAAACTGTCCACTTAATCAACTGCTTTCGTATCGAAATATGGATGATGTATAAAGCTGCGATTTGCTTTAGGGGGAAGCTGTTTAGTCTTGAAAGTTTCTACCAGTGTTATAGCTCTCGGAGGGACAAAGAATTAAGGGCAATATTTCTCTCAGTTGTGTGCATTCGGGATTTTTGCTGTCGAGTGTTGTCCTCGAGAATATAAGCTTCAAGTGCCCTCTTAGTCTAAGATCATTGCCTTCAATGAACGGCGGTTTATTTTGCGACCGACCAGTACGATTGGCGATTCCTTGGATACTGCAGAGCAATCGAGAATATTTTTATAAAGTACCGATTACACTCACATGCGCACATACACAGCGGAGGAAGTCGCGGGTTCGTTCTTCGTCCGATGAAAGCGGGAAAGGGTGGGAAAAAGGGCGGCACTCGTAGAAATAGAAAAAAAAAGGAAAAACAGTCCGGGATCGATATTGAACTGCGGAAAAAAGAAGGGCGGGAAAGAACGAAGGTGGAAAAAGGAAGAAATCGAGGAAGGCGAGCCGGGGGCTTTGAGGAACGACAGTATGCTGACGATAAAATGAGATTTTCAATACTTGCCTGGAAAATATTATGGAGATATTCGTCGTTCTCTCTCGTCTAGACGGATGAATCCATTATTTTCGCGGATTATATCAATATTAAGCGTTAACCGATTCTTCCATAAGGCACCGAATACGCAGTATCACTGTAAAATTATTTCGCTGTATCAGCTAACGCTAACGTCACCGAGTGTACGCGAATAATTTGATTCGGTTTTTTCTTCCAATTTTTGCATCGTAAGAAATCTTAAATATTGTTTTTATTACATAGAGCCGTATACAGGTACCGTTGCATGTTTGAAGTCTTTTTTTGCCGTATGTATTTTAGAGCACGACTATCGGCTACCACCGTCTCACATTTTTAATCCGCGGCGAAAAGGATTAATTAAAATAAAACTTTTAAAATATTCTGTGCATCATATGCAGTGTATACCATATGTACACAAAGTTAAGCTAAAAAAAACCGGCAATGATATAACAAGAAAAAAAAGAACATTGTAACTTATGTTGATAATCTTTTTATGGAGCGTGTATTTTTTTATAATTTTATAAATTACAATAATTTACAAATAAAACAGCGATGATCAATATGGGAAAATATATTGTATAAAATATATATGTGAAATCTTATTTATATATATTTAAAATATAACGTGAAAACGCGATATGTGAATAGATTAATATAAAAACGAAATGGCTAAATTCATATATTATTAGTTTGTTACGATTCTCGAAACATTTGAAACTTTATTCAATGTTTGTTACATTACTGTTATAAAATTGTACGAATAGAAAGAGATTGTGTGATCCGAGCCAACTTGAACAAAAGATAATATTTTATTCTAAAGATCGTGGAATATAACTTCTTCTGGCTACATGGTGAAAAGGGAAGAACGAACGCCTGGAAATGACGAGCGTACGAAGGAAGAAAAAAACCAAGGAGAAATATCAGGATCGATATTCGACCCGGAAAAAGGAGCAGCGGCAGAATGGGGAAAGGGCAGGCGGGCAAGAGGGGGACCAGGGGCGCTCTGCCGAAGGGGTAGGGACACGGGGTGGGGGAGGGGGTCAGGAAGAAAAGTGAGAAAAAGGAAGCACCGCACATCGCAGAACCCGGGGCTGCACTTTGAAGAAACGTACAATAGCGAAACGCTTCCTCCTAATATTTACAGAAAGACATTCGCGTAAATCGTAAAAACGTCTTCTTCGAATAATAACAAACAAGCTCCTCTTATCTTCCGTTAAAAGTTTACGACGCTGCGCGAACTATTACGGTCATTTCTGTGGTCATTTCTCGGGTGAAAAAAAAAAGTACATTACGCGCGCGCGAACGATACAGTTTCTAAAGGCAATATACATTTTTCGTTAAATCGGAAACTTGCGAGCGGTTAAACATTTCGATGATAGTTAGCGTTAATATATGATGACGTTAAATTAATACGGCCGATTATATAAATATCTCGCGCAAAAATTATCAATACGGCCGTACTCTCGTGTAACTCAAACTCTTATATGTGATTCAATTTGTAATACGAAAAGTTGGCTCGATGACACGGATAGAAAGTTCTAAACTTGGCTCGATGATATTGATAAAAAAAGCAACCCGGCTACCTGACCTCCCCTAGAGGTAATCCTATCGTGATACATCTTGGATGTTTCTAATACAGATTTAATGATCATCGATCAATCAACGCGAGCAACGAGGCGAGGGTTATTCTCATCCGTGAAAATCGGGTGACGATTTGCGAAGGGCATCTTTTTCATGCCCATGTTGATCAAGATCGATGAACTGTTTAATGTGACCGAGTTGACGATATCGCAATGATATATATTCGGCAGAATCCGATGCTTAAACGAGTGCACTATCGGTGATATAATACACATTGCTTTGTAAATATATTATGAGAAGAAGTGAGTAAAATGTAAATCTTTATGTAACATACCACTTGAGTTAACGTATCGCTTTACAAATCGATGGTGCGGTTTTAAGTTAAGTCTAAAAAAATTAACATTATAAATCTTTTATAATAAAATTATAAAACAATCTATACAATACTATATTAT
>NW_021850624.1:710836-722565 GCF_003651465.1 Formica exsecta
TAATTTATTATAAAATATAGATATAAACTATTATATAGTCCGCAAAAACAGATTTTAAAAAAATCTTGATAATTAAGAAAAATCATTGGTAATTTTATTTATATAAACAATATTTAAAATAATTTTTAAAACGCATGGAGTGTGTTAAATGGCGATTAAAATTGCACAAGCGTTCTTAATAACACAGATTAACGGAAATCAGTTTAAACTCCGAGAAAGGCCATATTGAATAATCGAGTTATCGTATCAAATTAATGAGATTTTGCATCAATCAAAGAATTTAACTGTGGCGTTTTCCGGATTACTATGTTGCTTCAGCATAAATCAGCGGCGTATTCGCATTTGGATGACCGTTCGATTGTCAGCGCCGGGCGTGCTTGAAATATATAAGTCCGGGAGCTCTTCGCAAATAGCATCGCAAATTTGCGCGTATCATTTTACGCATTTCGGCAGCAGGTGCCACGCGCATTCTTCTCGTGCACCCTGTAAAAGTCGACACCTGTCTACGACGCTTGGCGAATAAAATCGGCAGCCGCCTTTAATCATCGCGTGAAATAAAAAACGTGAATCAATCGACGCATATGTATTTCCTAGCTCGAATTTGCTCTGATTATTGTGTCATTATGGACGATTCGATTCTTATTGCAAAAGCAGCGGTTGAGTTTATATTTCAATGCTCATAATTTAATTATTTAATTTATTTATTTACATTAATTCAATTTATTATATAAAGAAAAAGTTGTATATTTATTATATATTACAATATTTTAATGCAGTTTCTAAAAACATTTAAAATAATTATTTTCACGGCTCTACGAACAGAAATTCTATTGTAAATTTCAGAATTACTTATTGTAGGGTTTTGATTTCTCTTGCATAATATCTTTACATTTCGATAAATAAAACGAAGCACATTCCCTTATTGAATTTCGCTATACTAAAAATAATTTCTCGTTAGATTGGCGGCGCAAAATACGCATGTGCGTACTTTGATGAGCGTGCATCCTTTGGCTTACAATTAATTCTCGTAACGCGGCATCCACACACGTGAAGAGGGAATAAATAAAAAATTGTAAATAATAACGAGGCTCGTTTGTTACGCGGAATATGGCGTATGAAATTTGTATAGCGATACGAAAGATCATGGGGATTGTTAAATAAATTCTATCCCTAGAAAGGAGATATCCGCATTATACCATTCTTGATGTACGAAAAAATTCAAGAGATTTGAACATTGAAACGGAAAATCCTTTGAAGCAAAAGCATAACAATGTTCTTTTTTTCATCATTTCTCTGTAATAAATATTCGCACTCGCCTCTTACGAAATGCACACGTTCCACTTACTATGTTAGAAAAAAATTACGACGTCGTATTACATTTACAAACATGTTACTTATCCAAAAACTGTCTGTGACAAACGTACTCGTGTTATCCCCCGTTGAATGCGGCGCGGCGTCAAACGCACCGATTCGGAATCTCAGTTTGAGAAATATTTAGCGTTTCGAGGAGACCCTCGAGTGGCCGGATCGAGTAGCCACTCGTGTCATAGTCGTCGGGAATAGAGTAGTAGAGTATCGCAAAGACGTCATCGCAACCATTAGAAGGTCCCGATCTCGTTGACTCGTCGATCGCTCACTAACGGCCACTGTCCCTCTCGGAGGGACCTGGTTCGAGGGCACCCACAGCCGCTCCTCTCCGTCACCGCGTGAGAATTTTACGAAACAAACAGCCGTCTGTGCACCGACGTTGTTTCTCCTTCTCTGCGCGACGTCGTTTTTGTTACGCGCGCGCGCTTACTCCATATACATCTCTCTCGTGAATAAGACGCAGCGTCGTCTAGTGCCAAGTGCTTCCTCCTGGACAGGAAGGATCCTCTCGAGACGACCTCGCGCATCTTAGATCCGCCAAGCAGATATGTCGTACATTTTTGACAAGGAGCCGTCCGAGCGTTTGTCACTTAACGAGGAGAGTTAGATACTTTGAATTTTTTTTTTTTTTTATTAAAAATTTTTTTAATATTCGCGATAATCCTTATTCCCAGAATGCACAAGTTTCATTTGTCACATAAATAAATTAAATAATTTCGAAATTTACACAAAGTTTCAATATACAAAAAGTAGCGGAGAGATTACAGAGAATTAACTTTTTTAATATATAAAATTGTCTGAAGACAATGCACAGATTTCTCTTTTATTCTGAGTGCTATATCGATGACGTTATGACACAAGCGTCATATTGCTCTTAAAAAGTGTCTACTCGATAACAGGTTTCATTATTAAGGAAACAATGTTCTCGTAGATATTATCGTACGATGCGATCTCGTGTGACATTACGCCAAGAAATTTCGAGAATCAACTTCTTCCATCTCGTCTGCTCCTACGCGAGAGCGAGATTTCCATAGACTATCCCTCGTGCTCGTCGCAATTTTACTTCCTCTCTGTTACCCTCCGGTGGCTGCACATCCTCCCCCCGTCTGGATGCAGGGAATGCATCCGACGAGCGGGCGGGCGGGCAAGGGGGAAAGGGAAAGACGGGGGAAGGGGCGCGTAGACGGATAAAGGCAACTCGCGGAGCGAGAGGGTTGGGACGAGGCAAACGGGCGATGGCGGGGAGTGAGGTGAGGGCGGGAGGGAGGTTTAGCGTCTCCGCTATTCCTCCCCCATCGAGCAGGTCGCGCGCTGAGTGCGCTGGTAAAACAGCCCCTTAAAACGGTTTTACTGCCGCGCACGGGGCGCAACGACGTCTAGACGCTAGGACCGTAAAGTTTGACCTACTCACCCCCGACCGGCTCGCCCCGCTTTCGCCTCCTTTACCTTCTTCGCCGTCTTTCAGCGTCTCCCCGTCCCCTCCTCTCTCGTCGCGCTTCCTGTCGCTCTCGCTCCGTGAAGCTCGAGAGACACCAGCCGGCGTTCCCTTAACTCATGTACCATGGACCTTGAGAAGTAGGCCAAAGGGTTATACTCGGCGGTTCTCGTAAAAGAGACTTCTGATCTCATAGGGGTGCTCGACCCTTTTTCTTTCAATTTCTCGTGTCTAGAATAATCGTTCGCCGCGTCTCGCCGATTGATTCTTCGAAAAATTAAAATTTTGGTATAAATTTGTAACACGTAGAATTGCAAGCGTGATTTTTGTTTTTAATTTTTAATAAGAAATAATTATTGATAAAGCAAACGATTATATATGATCGCTGCGAGCTCTTATTCGGGGTACAAGAATCGCAAGTTACAATAATAAAAATCAATTAATCTTTGACTGACTAAAGCTAAAATAACAATTTGCATTTGCAGATTGCTAAGCTTACGTGTTTTATTAATTTTTTCATTCTTTTTCTGATGAAATTTTCATATCGATTTAATCCAATGACTACATAGCGAATACGTTCCATTGAAAACATTTCTCAATGAAGCGACAGGGATTTTCGTAACCATTGACTCTGAGAAACGAAGGGTTGCTTTACCCTACTGTACCAATAGAGAGTCGTAATGCCGATTGACTTGTTTCATCCCTTCAGATTCGCTTTAGATGGCAATGTATCTTTATTGAAGAAAATTTTTATCGAGATCTTTCAGTTCAAAATATGCATATTTTTATGACAAAACGAAAATATACTTTGAGATACTGTTTTATATTCTATCGCTAATAAATTAACGATATAATAGTAAATTATATAAATTATATAAAAATAATATTGTTTAAAAATTAATTCAATGAATTAATTATAATATATAATATATAAATAACTAAAGTAGAATGCTTTTTAGTAAAATATTGTTGTAATTACATCAAAATTAATATTTGTAGAATTTCTTGGAAAAGAAAGAAACAAAATATTTTGGTTTTTTTTTTTGTGTTTTTCGTAATACAACGTGCTTCATGCATTGCCCTTTTTTGTCCCCTTTCGCGACTTTAATCCGCTTGAATACATGACGAAACTGGGGCAAAGGGTTACCATGAATAGGAGTGGCCGTAGAGAGGAAAAAGAGAGAGGAGAGAGAGACGACGCGTCTTCACCTACGCGACTCGTTTCTCAACGTATTTTCATTCAAGATGCTATCAGACCCCCGTAGCCGTAGTCAAGAACGATCGGTCGAAAAGCGATTGACTATATTTCGCCGAGAAGTGGAATTTCATTCTATCCCGGAATTCTCTCACGAATGCATTTTTTATCGTCACCGCATCGAAACCGGGTATTTTGGTTACCGCAACAAATTCCGCGAGACATATTTTTATCGATGAATTCTATCGGTAACAAACATGCATACGTCGACAAATACTCTTGTCTCATCCGGATATCGATATATTTTCTTTGTAATAAAATTCGATTAAATGCATCATTTTGCATAGATAACGCATAAGCGTAATCTATCATACTATTGCATTAAATTGCTCACATCTTGTTGCAAATTATTGTATGAACATGGGAATCTTTTCATTATGTGTTCCCTCGAGGCATTTTTTTTAGAATATCAGGTTAGCGTTAAATACAGATGCAGCACTTCTTTGAAATAACGCTTAAAGAGTACAACGCAATGTCGACATCTGCGAACGTTTCTTCCGCCCTTGAGTTTATGCAAACCGGAAAACTCGGTCAAACGAAAAGTTAGACCTAAAGGGAGTCACGTGGTTCTTTTGAAAACCGCCAAGTGCTGACCACGGTTCGCAGAATTTCCGAGAGTGTTCAAGTATTCCGGGACCTTTTAGCGTTAATTGCAAATTTTTTTTTCTGATTGTCCACAAACGGAAATTGCGTCGTTAGTTCGGACGAGAGAAGCTTTTCTTGACGATCGTTTAAAAAGAATCTCCGTACAATATACGCAGTTATTTTTTCATAAACTCGTCTCCCCAATTAATAATAATTTATTCGTATAGAATAACGAATAACTGATCTGTGAATAACAAATATTTGTCTCGCAAATGACGCGCACGGTACGCGCGATCGAATAATATTAGGTAAAATAAAAGTGCCGTTAAAATCGCGATTGACCATTATCGCGAATTGCAGACGAGCATAAATTCTCCAGTAATGCTGGAAGAAGGGCAATTTTCCGCCGTACGGGTCGCTTGCGGAAAACGCATCGATCCATCGCTACACATCGCGCCGAAACGATTCTTCCAGTGTGGAAATATCCCTCGGCGGGTTTCGCCCTCTGCGTTTTTACCGCGCGGAAAAGTGCAGCGCGCGCCTTCGCCCCGCGTATCCGGAGGAGCTTCCACTGCCTCCTCTCCTCGCCCTTGGAATACGACTGGGCGGTTAGCGTCGAAAAAAGGAGAAACGCCGCGAGGTTCTTTCAAATAATTCTCCTCGCGCGCTCACCGGCCCTTCTTCGCCAAACGAGCTTTCTACGCGGCTACCGTAGAAGCTTTTTGCGGCGAACGTGAGAATTTTTTTCGGTGCTACATTCGCGAGAAGTGACGTCGAAATGATTCCCAGTTAAAAGCAAGAGTCAATCGAATATTCACATTCGTCATTTCTGGTGATGTCTCGAAATAATCTTAAATTTTATATTGATATTTATTAGGGAACGCACATATATACATAAAATATCATTAATCTTATTTTCCATGATGTATTCATCCATTTAAGAACTTTCTCGATTATTCTTTTTTTCGTTTTTTTTTTCTCTTAGCGAATTGGTTATACGTGCCTTCGATATGAAAACATGATTCGAGTTTTTGCATTGTCATCATTCGCTTATGCCAATTTCTTTTTTACCGTTTATTTAGTGTGGATGTGTGTAGACCTCACATTAATTTTTTTATTACGATCAATATAACTTCGAGGTAGAAACAATGTGTCATTTTGTGACTTAGAAACAGAATACGAAAAGAGCTTGCTCTTTCTTAACAGTTACATCATCTGCATATGTGTGAAATGTTCTTCTTTTTAATCCAATATAAATGGCACACACATGCTTCTTCAGAATATGATGTGAAAAATAAATATATATATACATATATTCGATAGCACTGACTAAAATTAACAGTTATCATTTTGAATGAAGAAAAGAGTTATCAATGACATTAATTAACATCACGATAGCGTCGCGCTTTGCATCTGAAGTGTAACTCTATCGTTTGTATAAGCCTATGTATACGTAAAACGAGGAGCGAGCGCGTAAATTCCAACGACCATGCTCTCTCCACATGCGCATGGAATGTTCTGGCTAAGCCGGTCACCACGTGTTGCCCTCGAATCGCACCAGGTCGGGAAAAGAAACATACACTCTAATGAGAACTATGTATAGGAAAAAATAAACTGGTAGGGTTAAGGACCGCGAGTTTAAAGTCATTTGCGAGGTACAAGGCTGTCGGCACGGAGAAAGAAAAATTGTTTCCTTTCCTGTGAACGCGATTTTATTAAGACTGGAAATTATTGATACGAATACCTCTGTAAGCTGTTTGACAAAAAAGTGTAGTTTATAATTTCAGATATTTTTTTTTTTTTAATTTATATAATTACATGTATAAATTGCGAAGCAATTTCTCTGCTGTCTATAATGTTTAAGTTTATATTTAGCTATTAGTTTTCGTCTTTCTTTCAACGCATGACGCATAACGTTTTAAGCAATAAAATCTGGGAAAAAAAAACGCAGAACAGCGTAATAAGACGAAGATAAAAGTAACGGTAAGTGACGGATAAATGTCGAAGCGACGAGAGAGACACATGTATTTGCCGCTGCGGCAGCATTCGACGGCAGAAGTTGAAAGGGGGTAGGAAGTGGGATGGAGATGGAGATGTAGGAGATTGGAGGTCGTAGGTAGGTAGACAGACAGACGTATAGGTTTATGGGTTTCCGCGACCAGGCCGCGGCCATTCCGCGCGTCTGGAGCTCGGCTACTTTTCCCACCACCCCTCGTCTATTTCTCCCCCTTCTCCCCGCACCCTCCTCACCCCTCTATCAGCAACCCCTGTCGCGGCGGAATCGACGGGGGTGGTTGTAAAAATTTTACTGCGAATTGTCTGCAGACCCGACCCGCCGCTCGACGTTACGACCGGGAAAAATAGGAAACCCCCGGGAAACCGGCGGAAAAACTCGTCTGGGTCAGATCTCTTCTCCCCGCCTGTGTTTTGTACCCGTCCCCGCGCATCATTTGGGTCACCAATCTTATCAACCAACGATAATATTGCGGCTAGCTTCATTCGTCTCGAAGGATTTCGGAGCTCGTTTTAAAATTTTATTAACTCCGAAAGTGTCAAGAGTGTCATATCCGTTCATTTAAGCATCTCTCAGCCGAGTTAATATTCTAATGCTATCAAGACGACTGAGATAAAAATATAGCGTTTGTGGATTGATAAAATGCGAATAAAGTTTGTGAGTAATATATCATTTATTCGTTGAATAATATCAATTATATCATTAATTCTCTTATATCAAAAGAAATTACGCCATATCAATTTTTTTAGTTTTTAATATGATACATATTTATCCTTCCCCCATCAAAATTTCAAAAAATATATATAGTAAATTTCTAAAAAAAAAAAAAAAAAAATATTCTGTCTTATGCATTTTATTTCACCGTAATATGCATATTTCCCGGTAAATTTAATATTTTAGAAGTTATCAATAATTTTTCGATCGGCTTGATTTTCACGCGATTAGAAAAGAGGTTAAAGGGCGATAGCAGTGACGAAAAGATTCCAGACGCGATCGGTTATCAAAACCAGAGTATCCTGGCAACTTGCTAGGCGACCGAAGAGAAAGGCGACGCGTGAAGAGTGAGAAGAGCGAGTAAAGCCACCAATCTGGAGCCAACTGTTGAATTTTATCACTCTCGGTGTCCCTTCCCCTCTTTTACTCTCTCAACGCTCGCATGCCTGAGGCAGGCAGGCCGGCGGTGAGGTACGAGGGAAGGGCAGGAGGGAAACGAGAGTCATGGACCACATGTGCCTCGTTGGCCACCCTCGCGCTTCTCTTGGGCCTAAAAGACAAAAAAGCCACGAAAGCGATATGGCTCTACTGACACTCTGTGGGAAGACACGTGTGTCTTGCATATTCCTAAATGAATAGTGGCGTCGGAGGGTCTTTAACCTAAGATAAGTCGGGGGGAGGGGGAAGATACTTTACTTATACGATGAAGAATATATTCAGCTGAAATTCTTTAATAATGAAATTTTCTCACACTTTTTTATCTCGAAAGAGAAAAAAAGTGGAAGGTGTATAATATTTTTACGATTGATTAGAAGTAAATTACAATTTTACAGTTATATGAGATGTCTCAAAAATGTAATATTTAGAATCGTAATTTTTCTTATTTTTAACCATTAGATTTTAAATTATTAAACGACTAAGTATTTAGATAATTAATTAGGAAATTAAATTTTTATTTAGAAAGTTATACTTTATCATGAAAATCGTTTTTATCGGAATAACCAAGTCTCTGTCATCTATTCATTCTCATACAATCCCGTTTATTTTAATATCTAATATTAATATCTAATATCTATCCCTTAATTTCAAATCAATATCTATCCTAATTTCTAATATTGAATAATTCGCCCCAATTTAATTTTTATTTAAATATTCGCGTAAATGAATTCACATTTATTATAGAATACATTTCTATTATTGAGACTTTTTAGAAGATTTTCTATACATATATCGGCGCAAAAATCCTATTAAGGATCTATTAAAACCTTATTAAAAACATACTTTGGTTAAAAATGTTTCCCGAATACTTCTTTTGATATATGTATATACATTTTATTGATACACTTATATTTTTCACGCATAATTTCTGTGATTTTTATTTTTAATAAATATTACTTAAACTCCCCCTGTGTTTTTTTTTTGTAAGTTTTTATCGAGATATCGAATTTTAATCCATTCTTTATATATATTCATCGCGCGTGCGCGGGATTAAATATTCGCTTTCTTTGAGACGTGAAACTAGTAAGACTTATCGACCTCTTCGTTTATTCGTACCTCGTAATTTTAAAGATTGCTACTATTGACACACGAGGGATAGCCGTTCAATGGTTCTTTCTCTCTCTCTCTTTCTCTCCCTTCTCAGGGCCACGTGTGCCACGTGTGCCGCGTAACCCTTGAACGGCCGAGTTTTACCAGCTGTCAGCGTCCTATCGGACCAAATAACCGTCGACCGTTCATCGACGAGACGATCTCCAGTCCCGCTCTATCAGAGTGGAAATCCGAGCTTCTGGTCGGGTTACCGCGGAACGACGGGCTCTCGTTCCTTCACCTCCGAAGCGTGATGCATCTCGCAGGATTCTCCGTGTCCGGCGTCCGTTGGGACTCACTGGGTCATAAGCCCTCCCAAGTCGATCGTGTCGTCGAACTCTGTAAGCGACAGGTCCCTAGATCGCAGAATGTTCGAAGAGCCGACCTTAACATGAAACTGAATTTCTCTTCCTCTCTTTCTCTCTCTTTCTTTTCTCACATATAATATTATTAAAAATACACAAGTAATTTGTTTTGATTGAAGAGGATCCAGTCGAGAATCGAAATGTTTAATATTAAAAATTTCTCGAAATTTGTTTATTATTTAATCTAGTCTCAAGAACGCAATTTGCTTAAGCCTTTTTGTATCATTTTTTTATAATATTATTATCAATATATATATATTGAAAGTATCCCCATTTATTGCAACACGTTAAACTCGTTAAACATCGGGACAATTTAAACCGCAATAGTAAAACTCGCGTGATCATAATTTGTAGAAATGATACGCGGTAAATGTACTCGGTCGTACATATATATAGTTGCTTACGAGAAACTTGAAGTCCAACTTTTTATAGGTCGTGCATTCCTGAATAGGCAACTTTTATTCTCTCTCAGTCATTTGCCGCGAGTTCTTATGAAGATATTGTATTAATTTTTTATTTAATTATATACATGAATTATCACATAATGACAATGAGACGAATATAAAAAAAAAAAAAAAAACGCTAATAAAAATCTGTTAAGTAATTGATGACATTATTATATTTGGAAAAGCTTATTTTTATCCTCAATCGTTTAAATGTTTATTATTTGGCCGATAAATAGAATATGCATAATTTAAATAACTGTTTTATCTCATTCGGAGCGGAAGATATTAGATCGATGAGATAAGCATTTCCATTCGTTCTCTCCCACCATACAACTATAAAGCAAGAAGCTGACTATATTGTAGTTTCTAACAACATAACAAGGTACTATAATTTGCATTCAACGCACTGTGAGATAAACGAGGCTATCTTATCTGCATAATAGGCGAGAATTGTGGCTACCGATTGCTGTTACCGTCACGGAATCGGTGATAAATCTTGACTTATACTAATTAAATCGTTGCGAAATACAGGCTGGAACATTCCAATTGCCTCTCTTATTACAAATGGATAAACGGACGTAGTCCGTGAATAGCGAAAGATTATGTCCAACATTGTCCCTGTTGTCGCGGTGCAACGCGCCTCCCGACCACGTGCTTTTTAGTAAACAAACCACGCCATCGAATGATGCATCCTCGGTGCTTCGCGCGTCGAATACTACAATTGTGCATAATCGCTTTAAATAATAAGATGTCTAAAAGAAATGTAAAAATGATTTTCTTTCCCGGGACCCTTTACGGAGTCTACTCTTGTCGGTCGTCGCGACGCGATGTCGCGCGCGCGAGCGGATAAAGAAAAAGAGTGACGTCATGCCAGGCTAGTTCGTTGGGCTAGGTCGTGGCACTCCTTGCATCCCACCTTCTCCATCTCACCCTCCTTCTCTGCCGCCACCTCAACCATCGACTTCTCTACTCATCCTCCTTCTACGAACGGCGCACGGTCCCCTCGCCCTCGTCCGTCCGCTCCGCTTCGCTCCGCGCCGCGCCGCGCCGCGCCGAAAAAAGCAAGGCTCGCAAAAGGACGCCCGGCGTCGTGGCGCTCTTTGGCTGATCAATACCCGCCGCCTCGTACGCGGACGGACGGTCACGCATGTGCACGGTGTGGGCCTCTCTCTTTCTCTTTCTTTCCCTTTCCGTTTCGGTACCGGCTTTCCCCATCCCATCATCTCCTCGCCATCCCTCGTTTGCCGTTCCTCTCTTTATTCATCTGTCCTTTTCTTATCATCTCTTAACCTCATCCTTTTTCTTTCTCCCCCGCGTCGCTTTGCCCGTTCTTCCCGACTCACTGTCCTCGTCCGTCTTTCTCTCGTACGCCGCGTCCCTCTTGTTATCTCTTCGTCTTTCGTGCGCTCTCGATTTTTCTCCCGCTTCTCTTTCACCGTCCCTCGATTTTTCCTCTCCTTTACGCCCGTCCACTATCCTTCTTTTGTTCGCCCACCTCCACCAGCTCTTCTCTTCTATCCCCCTCCCCCGTCGCCCGCTCCGTCCTTCTTCCTCCCCTCTCTTTACATACCCCCGCGCCGCCTCCGTAGAGACGGCCCGATTTTTTCCTCCCGTTTCCTCGGCTCCGACATTTTTTTACACCTTTTTTCTCCCCCCTCCAGTGGCTGCCCATGCGCCGCTCCCCCGCCATCGGAATACCGCCTCGAGCATCCACTCCGTCTCCCTCTCCCTCATGTCTCACATACGCACATGATCTCTTTCTTTCTCGCCTCGTCTATCCTCCGCCCTTTTTCTCTTCTCGTTCGCTCACACCTCTCACTCTTCCCACCACCCTTTCATTTCTCCCTGCCTTTCACCCCCGCCTCCTTACCCCGGCTCTCCTATCTGTTTGATTTTTTTTTTTCGCGACTACCCGACCACCTACCGACGCCGCGCGTCGGCGTCCTTTTTCTATCGGGAC
>NW_021850624.1:723642-739203 GCF_003651465.1 Formica exsecta
CTCTTCTCGACCATCGGCTCGACCACGTACTCACGTACACACACTCGCGTACGCTCAACGGCAAGCGCGAGAGGGAGAGACGGAGAGATAAAGAAGGGCGTAAAGGGAGCTCTGGATACGGGAGGAAAAGGAGGGCCGAGGGGTGCATGAGAAGAGCGGCGGTGGGTGAACGGGCGTGGGTGGGATGGGGAGGGCGCGGTGGTGAAACTGGCTGCAGTGCCTGGATGCGAGCTAAAATGTATTTTCTTTTTTTTTCTTCTTTCTCTATATCTTCCCTTCGAGCGAGCCGTGGTAGGTTGGATTACCAATCCGGAGCTGCCTCCGGCACGTTCTTCTCTGTCGAGCACGTAGGGCGCAAACCTGGACGTAAGGGCTCGACGAGCAGTTCGCTGCTCTGGTGTACATATCGTTGATACCGATATGGAAATTATCCAGCTGAATTTTAACCGCGCTACACGCACCCACACACGTAGACTTGCTAGATTCAATTTGGATTGATCACGTGTACGTCTACTGCTTTTGATATTTCCAATGCCATGTGTACAACCACATTTTTGTGCATGACAAGATATGTAATTGAATTATTTTTAAGTAAAAATTATATTTTATATATATTTTTACTTTATGTCCTCGGAAAGAAATACGTCTTGGTATTTATCTTACAATTGAAGAGTCTGTGTGTAGTGTATAATATAATATCTACTGTATTTTTTGTTATTATATAATTCTCAACATAATTATAATCTACATCTTTTTCCTATTTATCTTCCTCTCGCGCTTATAAGTTACTTTAAAATAATATACGTGCGAAACAAAAATATGAGATAAGAAAAATCGATAAATAATTACATTCTTTTCTCATTATGTATATATATTATAATGTATATTATTGATTGTCAGTAATTTTTGAAAAAAAGAGCGATTCCAGCAATTTTTTAAATCAAATTTCAATGTTTCGTGATTTGTTGAACAAATAAATTATCAAGTTATAAAACAGGCTCATTAAATATCGAGAATATGATTCCGTATTATTCATTATCTAGATTTGATGGAGATTCCGATTTTAAATATAAAGCCACGCCATTATATGACATGTGGTAACATACGGTTGGATTAAGGGATGAGATTTTCTCCCCCGTACCTCAACCTCTACCATTTCTCCCACTTAGCCGCTAACAAAGTCGATTGCTCTCGAATACGTCTTCCACCTACTTCGAGTTCTTTGGTTTCCCGTCTTTAAAATAGACACTGATCGTCCCACGGACTTCCGCTGTAGGTCGGGGAAGCTCCGTGTACTCGTAGCGTCTCCCTTGTCGTCTGTCCCACGTCACGATCTTGGGGGGTGCGAAGATTTTGCCCGGGCATCATCGACGGTTCATTATCCACCCTTGGTCCAGAGACACTCGTATCTTCGTCATATCCACTTACGAGATTCCGACAGAATCGGATCGTTTGACGAGCCACCTGTAGCGCGAAGGGCTACTACTAGCCCTTCTTTAGGATGGGCACGATCTTTGTCCCCTTCTCGGGCAAGATTCGGTTCATTTCGTCTTCTCTGTATCCAGTATTCAGCTCCTTGCGATTACATTACGAAGCGTTATCGTAAAAGTGTCCTGATAGCTTTTTTAATATTACGCGAATTTTTGTTAATATTGAATATTTTGAGAGAGATATTTTTCACAATAAATATTTTATTATTAGATAGACAAATATATTTAAATATTGTATACTTAATAACGATAAATGTACGATAGAAATATACAAATTACATCGCGTGAGAAACGTGTTGATTTGTCGTCGTTGCTATCAGATTCTCTATTCGTATACGTCAACAAATGATAGGATATCTACAGAATAATATCTTTTCGTTCATTTATCAATTTCTTGGATACATGGGCTCTGTATTTTTTACAGACATACACTTTTAAAGAGCTCTTTCAATATATATCACTGAATACTTTCATATAAACAAAAATTGATGTATTTTATATAGACGGATGTTATTTCTATTATAATTCTCAAGAAGATACGTACAATATTTTACATTTTAGAAACTCGTATGGAAAACTCGGATAGAAACTCGGAAGAAAGTAGTTTGAACTTTCGGTTTACGAGGCTCAGTCCGTTCCGAATTCTCGGGGAAGCGTACGCGACCTGGCGCGAGCTCTGTCGAGGTGCGGAAGGTCATGCCGGGGGATGGATGTGGTTTAGAGGGTCGTGGGAAGGGAAATGGGGTCATTCTTCGATGGCTCTTCTGTGGTCGTTCTATGCGTGCCATTGAACCATCAAGGTGCCCGATTAATCCTACGGAAGTACGCTTTTGGATCTCCAAAGGAGTTCCCGAATGTTAATTAGCGAAATGTCGAGTTATTTGTAGTGAAGAAAATAGGAGCACGCATATATATATATATGTATATATGTATTTATACCATTCTGAAGAATTTGTGTTTCTGGATATTTGATACCGGTATTAAATATATGATATATCACACGTCAAGAAAAAAATCTTGAATAAATTAAAAAATTTTAAAAATCAAGAGAATATATATATATATATTTTAATATATTTGTATATTTAATGAGTTATTTTATTTTATTAATGGTTTATTTTGAAAGAGCAATAAACAAGAAAATATTTTAAAAATGTTATAATTATAATTTCTCTTTCTATCACGAAACAAATATCTCTTTTGCCATTCTACAAATTTTAAATTAATATTAAAAACGACTGAAAAGTTTAGCTACATTGAAGTTATTGAAGACGTATCTCGAGAACTAATAGTGACACTCTCTTTTATGTTGCAGCAATGCGCCCCGCACGACAAGGAAAGCGACTATTGGGGTGGCAGCCGAGGCGCGAAACAAGGTTACGAGGTGAGACAACCCGCTTCGAAATATTTTAGTAATCTATTTTATATATAACCGTCGTGCTAATTCTACTTGGTGAAGCGCAGCACTTTCTGTTGCAGGCGAAAATGAACGCGGACCACGGTCAGCTGCAGAAAGGTGAGTTTCAAGAGCTTGTATGATCTTAATACATTCTCTGGCATATTTTTACGTAGTCTGTGATTTGACGTCTTTGCTTTATTTTTAAACCATAATCCATATCAAGACTTGACTATATATATAAATCTGACACAAGAGAGAGAATAAAATAATATAATATTTATATTTATAAACAAAAAAAAAAGACATTTTACAGAAATGCAATCTAATGCAAACGTTAATGGAGCCTTCATTTTTTGTGTTATCAATAATTTTATAACTAAATATTTGTACATATGTACAGCGAAGTGTTATATTTTTTAATTAATTTTGCAAATTTTATTTTAATAAATTTATATATTGTTGAAATAGTTGCTATTAAACATTCGAAAAAATTATTAAGAAAAAATGTTTGATCCAAGAACAAAGAAAAGTTAAAAAAAAAAATTGACTAATTTGTTAAAGAATACACGATTAAGTAAAATGAATAACATCTGAAACACTTTGATGTATCATCATCGTGAATCAAGACGGAGATCAAGGACTTGTTTACTAGAAAAATTGGGATCATCGTGGGCAGTTAAGTTATGCGAGGTCTCAACCGAGACCTCGCCGAGGTCTTGATGTCTGTTGGCGAAGTCGTCGCGACTTTGCGTCAGATGCAAACACTTCCTAAGATCTAAGCTGGTCTGGGAACCGGTTGTGACTGCATGCGTGACGTAAGATCACCGATTAGGAGCGAAAGAAAAAGTCGGCGAAAAAGAGTGGGGACACTGCACCGAGCAAAAAGAAAACACGTACGAACGTAAATTTATCATCAAGCCGAGCAGTAGAATATGCATTCGTGAGCATTCTTTTTTTTACGTTTAGAACCTTATTTTTCTTTACTGACGTCCTCTAATTCAGCTTCTCGACTCTTTCTCTTCTTTCTTGAAACTTGAATTTCAGGATTGTGTTTTTATTTAAATATAAGATGCAGCTTGTATGAGAATAGACAGACAGATAACTGACGCCTTCTTTTATAATATATACAAAGATGTATTCGAAAATTCTATGCATCTTTTTATTGAACAGTAACCACATATATAATTTTGAAGTGGACTTTACATAAAAATTATAAAAAAGATTAGAAATTCTTTCAACATTGATTTAAAACGCGAAGATGATAAAAATATTATAATTTGATTTTTATATCATTATAAAATTTTTAAAAAAATGCTTAAAAAATGATGCTTAAAAAAATACAATCAATTTTAGAGTATATAATAAAAGTATATAATAAATCAAGATCGCACACGATATTTTATCTGTAAAAATTTATATCAAACTTTTTTTACGTGACAAGAAGCATTATCATGCGTTTTTGATAATAATTTGAACCGGATAAGCTGAATCCATTTCTTGCTTTCTCCTCCTTATTGGAAAGGATTAAGCAATCGGTAGTTTTGTTCGTAAAAGGAAAGCACGCTTCAATCTCTGTTTTTCACTGCCAATGGCACGCGAGCTGACTGGCCTAGGTTAGTCGTTTACGAGATAAGTCCGCCACCCTTCCATTCTCGTTAGGATCGACGGACTCTCGTTAGTGATTCATGCCGTAGAGAAACGCAAACCTGCCAGGTAAAAAAAGTTGCACGACTACCTGCAACACGTCCTTTTATATCGCCCTTTAATTTGACGCATTTGTTTCCGCGACAAATATTATTTCAACATTATTTTTTCAACACTATTTGACATGTCATAATCTGTTCACGCTAGTCAGGCAGCGTGAAAATTTTGCTTTTGTTACACGAAATACTTTTTTACTTATCGCTCTTTATTATGTGCATCTTATTACGAAATTCTAAAACGAAGATTGTTTGACGTTTTTTTTTTTTTTAAGTAGGTAACTGTATACTCTTATTAAGCATATTAATAATTTACTTTATCTTTATTCTAACTCTTCTTGCGGGCTCGAAATACATCGATTCAACGTTGCCCGCATGCACGATCATTATTACATTGCGTGTCTCAAATCTAAATTTCTCTTTCATTGGCGGAGAATTTTTCGCGCTTTGTGGCCATCGGGGCCCTAAAATTAGCCGCCAGCCCGGCAATTGCGCAAAGATCCTGGACTATTCGTTAATGCACAGATCGCATGACGTCGAAATTTCGGGCCCCGCGAAGAGTCGGGAGAAGAATGTGTGGGACGATGGAGCCTGGATCAAGGCCCCCCCTTTACGCGCTCGTCTCATTATCGTATTCACTCGTCAAATAATGCGAGTCGCTCGTTTGGAAATTCCTCGTCGGCAGCCTCCAGGAGATCTGTCGCGACTTCGAAGCAACGTAAATGGGGGACGTGTCGCAACATGCGTGTATGATTCATTCGACCAGCGAATATGTATTTTGAGCCGAATTTGAAGAGTGGCGTAAAAACCTAGTGCATTTTTTCTCCTTATATGGTAATCTTATTTGAAGATTCGCGATCTTTTTGTCGCTGAAAGTTTCATATTTAATATCTTTATGATAAAAACAGCGTGAAAATCTTTGTCGATTTCTTGGAAATTGGCTGATGACCTTTTGAATTTTTATTTAAAAAGTTATCATTATTAAATTTCATTTATAATATTTATTTAATTCAATTTAAACTTTTTTATCTAAAAAGAATTGAGAAATTAATAACTTATTTGAAACACGGTTTTCAAGCTTTTTAGTTACACAAACGCGCGTGTAAAACTTGAAAAAAAAGAAGAATAAATAAAAGAAAAAAAGAAAAAGAAGAAAAGAAAAAATTAATTAATTATTATTGAAGAGTTAGAAGACACTAAGATTGTGCCGTCGCGTATCTAGACATCTTTTCTTTCGTCCTTCGAAATGTTAACGCTTTAAGTGAATGACTCTAATGATCATCGAGTATCTCACATAATGATTAAATTGTGAGACGGTACTTTCTTCACTCCCATTTTTAAACGACTCGCCCGACGTAACGATCGAAGAGAATACTTTAATGCAACACTTTCACTCACTTATGATTTCTTGATTATTCTGTAATTATTGAGACATATTTTTCATCTGAGGACCCCGTTAGGGGAATGAGACATCGGATTAGTCGTTAATCCTAACGTAAAAAGCGACTCTTGAACTTTCATCTTTTAACGGGTTAATGGAGTTTTTTACAATATCAACAAAGTGCCACTTTTGTAACAATTTTATCGGCGACTTCCTACGCGCCCTGGATTGTACGCTCTCGTGTTACTTTGTAATATATAAATGAAATATTTCTCTGCGCGCGGCGCGAACGAGAGCTATTCTTTTTTAATAACGAATGCTCTATCTGCTTTTCTCACAAGCTCTTATCTCTTCTCGTACGAGCAAATTCACGAGGAAAGGGGAGTACGTTTATGTTCGGAGGGATAGGATCGGCTCGTAAACAGGTCGATCCGACGATTCCGCGTAAACAGACATGCACAGAAATCGGACCGCGTGCTCTGTCAAATGTGTGTATGTAGATGAGCGTGTGATGTCTCATGCCTCAAGTTTCCTCAAAGCAACACTATTCCACAATAATAATAACCTATTAGTCTCATATTAAAACTTGACTTATGATTTTATTTTATTAATATCGAGAAATGACAGAGAAAAAAAATTATTCTTATTAAAAGAATATTGAGGGAAGTTGAATTAAGAGAAGTATTAATAATAATAGAGAGTCAAAATATAATTATACGCTTTTAGACTAAATTATAATTGTCGTAAAGAATAGCGGTTACCATCCAAAGAGAAAGAATAATTTCGAAACTTTCCATATAATGTACATAGTGAGATATTGAAGAAACTCGAAAAAAATTGTGATATTTTACGAATAAGCGGGGAGATTCAATTAGTCCCATTTTATTCCCGGTACGGAATCAAAGCACGTTGTGCAAATGCAGGACGTGGAACGTGTTGGAACGCGGCTGGAACTCGGTTACAACGTGCTCTCGACACGGATTACAACGTGTCGAAGAGTCCGAGGTCAATTAAAAGTTGGAGTCTTCCGTGTCCGTGCAAGGGGAGCAGAAGAAAGAAGCGAACGGGGTGGCGCGGGAGGGCGAGAGAAAAAGGGTAAATCTACGAAACGGAACGAATTCCTAGAAAATGGTCATCTCGTCTAGTTGTCATATTTTACGGTTTTGTAAGGAGCAAAAAGTTTACTACCAATCAGAATGGATTCTTCCGGTGACTGTCAGACAACTTTCGCTTCGCAAGGCCCTTTGTCCGATGTTCTACATTAGATCTTAGACGATGTCGATGATCTTGTAAGCTACCTACTCAATATATGATATTTTAAATTCAATAATCTGTAAATATTTTTAAAAATGTCAATTGATTTAATTATACAGTTTATTGTAGAATTGATAAAAAGTGAAAAAGATTATACTCCGTAAAATTTAAAGATTATTTCAAATAAATTATAAATTCAAAGTTTCCTGATTTGACATTTTTCACTAATCGCTAAAATCAGCATTAAATATGCAAAGTAATGTGTCCACTTTCTCTCATGCTTGAGACATTGTGTTTTTCGAAAAGCAGCGGCAATACGACTTTGATGCAGAATACCGTAGTCGCCGTCTAGCGATCGTCTAGTTTCCACGATCAAGTGCTTCAGGTGTTTTTATGGTTTTTTCACTCTCGTTTTTCTTCCCCGCGTGTGCGGTTTCCCGGAGATTTTACCATGAGTAAAGTCTCCCTTCATGTTCGCACATTTTACGGCGTCGTACCGCGATTTTATATACGCGGCGTTGTAACGTACCATCGATCAGCAACGAGTTGATTTGCGCTTTCATGGAAACGCCCTCGCTAAAACGATCTTACTACGTGGTTCGCATAGATTGTAATTTTATCTGGTATCATGTAATACTCGCGATTGTAATACCAAATTGACACACACACACACATTTAATATGTATAAACGGACAAACTAATGACGCTCCTTTAATGTCAATAATGAACGTCACGTAGAGGATATATACACGCGGCGATAAATAAACTTAACGATAGTGAAGGAAAGGTCGCTGTAAATTAAAATAAACGCACAAATTCTCTCGACGGTTGAGCAAATGGACGGTCGAGGAATGGACGGTCTATCGAAATAACGACGGCTCGCCGTATATCGCGAATGGCACGCGATTAGCAAATGGATTTTACATCGCAACCGAAAATTAATCCAGCCACTCATCAGCCACCCCATTATTGTCAACGTCACGCGTATTATTATCAACGTCATGCGTAATTCCTATTGCGCTTTTAACCTTCGCCGCCGAAAATGTCCTGTGTCCTCTCGCACCGAGTAATCGATATTGTCATGCTCGTCAATAATTCCCGTTGCTGATTTATTTTTTATTATCCGTCCGCTTAGAACGGTATGTTCGATGTCAATGAAATCACCGTGTCTACATAACATGGAGAAAGAGAAGCGGACTCAATCCAATGTGTAATATACGTTACGTAAAAGTGTCCCACAATTTGTTCATAGAATGTAAATTAAAAATCGATTGTGCAAAAACATTTTCTTCTTTAGTTACTAATACTTTCTCAAAACTTGTAAACTTTATAACGTGTGTGTGAAGCTAGCATATCATTTCGTGGAAGATCATAAATAATTAAGAGTTCTGGCTTTATTTTCAATAGTTCTAGAGTTCTTGATAGTTTAAACAAATAGTTCTGGCGATTAAACCAAAGAAAATGCCTCAGGACAAACTGATATGCCAACTTCACGCAGCATATCACTTTGTCCTACGACGTTTTCCTTATCAATAATTGTTCAAATTTAAAAGATCTATAGTTCTATATGAGTTCTAAGAAGAGTTCTGCCTTCTAAAAGAATAATCAGAACTCTCGAAATTCGGCCAGCATATCACCTCTAGTCTCGAAAATACGAGTTTTACGGGTAAAAAATTGTTTTATTTCATTTTAATGGATATTTTTTACTTTTAGAAGGCAGAACTCTTCTTAGAACTCATATAGAACTATAGATCTTTTAAATTTGAACAATTATTGATAAGGAAAACGTCGTAGGACAAAGTGATATGCTGCGTGAAGTTGGCATATCAGTTTGTCCTGAGGCATTTTCTTTGGTTTAATCGCCAGAACTATTTGTTTAAACTATCAAGAACTCTAGAACTATTGAAAATAAAGCCAGAACTCTTAATTATTTATGATCTTCCACGAAATGATATGCTAGCTTCACACACACCTTTATAACTCGCTTGAAATTCAACGAGTGAATAAAACATTCGAGAAAGAATCTTGATCACAAGTGTAAAAAAGTGAAATTATGAGAGGTATACATATCATTGTTCTGATGATTGGATCTGAGTGATATTAAATTTTTTACTTGCCATTAATCAATTGTTATGAGATGCAATAGTGATTGATCGCTTTAAATGACGATAACATGTACCTCATTTACTCTGCAAAGGTAACTCAAAAAACAAACAATTACAAATCGAACTTTAGAATTGTCGTGTCTGCTAGACGACGCATATAATAGGACTGGTTTTAAGAATTGCGTCTGATGAGAAGTTGCATTCTGTTGCTTTTTTTTTCAACCGGTTTATCGTATGTGTGATGAAATTATTCGAAAAATAACGTTCACATACATACGAGTACAAGTTTCGCGATCTATCTGCTCCCGAAGACTTTAAGAATCGTTCTCCAGACCGGTTTGACGTATACAAATATACGTATCACAATGGCAGTTTAATGTTGGCGGGCGGACTTATGAAGCATCGCGGTGACCTCGCTGCTCTCCAGAACTGCATCCGACTTCTATTTTGGCCGTCGCTCCGTCTCCGAATCTTTTAAGTCAAAATAATAGCTCCGTCTACGCGCGGCGACTCATCGACCAAAATGTACGTTGATTTTTTTTTTTTTTTTTTTTTTCCATCAGTGTAGTTTTAACGTTAACCTTTTTTCTTTCATTAATTTAAAAGATTTTTTCTTACTATTCTTTTTTTTTTGCGGCTCGAAACAAAAATGAAGTGGAAAAGACGTGAACTTTCGAAGGAAAGTCATAAGTGGGACATATATTTCCTGTTGGACACGAAAGGATTAAAGCATGTATGTACGTTGAATCAAATACATTTGTGTATGAAACGTATTATTATCGTTCCGCTCTACGTGCCATCGATGATATCTCGTAGCGAGATTGAGGTTTACAAAGAAGCAGAAAGAAACCGTACTACGCAAACAAGAGATTCAATAATCCCGAATACAGTTAACCAGGTTGTAGAATGACTATATCTATGTATTTGAATGTGAAAAGATCTCTTCCATCATTTGTCGAACTTGTTCTATTACAAGAGAAGTGAATTGCTCTTGTAAAACTCTCTCTAAAGACTTGTTAAAAATTATCAATTTTTTTTTCTTAATGCTATCCACAACTGATAATAGATTATTGATAGTAGTCTTAAATTACCGAGATATGCAGTTCTTTATCGTGTTATAAAATCATTTCCTTTTTGCACCGCGCGAAAGAACGTTGATGTATTACTACGCAATAATTTTATTCCCGCCGAGGTGTGTATGTTAAACATACATATGTATATAATGCAATATCATATTTATTATAATTTAACATTTTTATTCGCGTACGCGATTATTTATATCAATTATCTATTGGTTTTGAAATTATTTTTTCGATCATAAAACAGTAAATTAAATTAAAATAAAGTAGACTAAATTGTAAGCTTTGAATGATGCAGAAAGTTTTCGCTTATGTAGTTTGAAGAGAGAGAAAATATAACAATTAATTTATAACTCTTATAATATATTATTAAAAATAAATATAATTTTATATGCCATCAGTGTAGTTTTAACGTTAATCTTTTTTCTTTCATTAATTTAAAAGATTTTTTTTACTATTTTTTTTTGCGGCTCGAAACAAAAATGAGGTGGAAAAGACGTGAACTTTCGAAGGAAAGTCATAAGTGGGACATATATTTCCTGTTGGACACGAAAGGATTAAAGCATGTATGTACGTTGAATCAAATACATTTGTGTATGAAACGTATTATTATCGTTCCGCTCTACGTGCCATCGATGATATCTCGTAGCGAGATTGAGGTTTACAAAGAAGCAGAAAGAAACCGTACTACGCAAACAAGAGATTCAATAATCCCGAATACAGTTAACCAGGTTGTAGAATGACTATATCTATGTATTTGAATGTGAAAAGATCTCTTCCATCATTTGTCGAACTTGTTCTATTACAAGAGAAGTGAATTGCTCTTGTAAAACTCTCTCTAAAGACTTGTTAAAAATTATCAATTTTTTTTTCTTAATGCTATCCACAACTGATAATAGATTATTGATAGTTCGCGTACGCGATTATTTGTATCAATTATCTATTGGTTTTGAAATTATTTTTTCGATCATAAAACAGTAAATTAAATTAAAATAAAGTAGACTAAATTGTAAGCTTTGAATGATGCAGAAAGTTTTCGCTTATGTAGTTTGAAGAGAGAGAAAATATAACAATTAATTTATAACTCTTATAATATATTATTAAAAATAAATATAATTTTATATGCCATCAGTGTAGTTTTAACGTTAATCTTTTTTCTTTCATTAATTTAAAAGATTTTTTTTACTATTTTTTTTTGCGGCTCGAAACAAAAATGAGGTGGAAAAGACGTGAACTTTCGAAGGAAAGTCATAAGTGGGACATATATTTCCTGTTGGACACGAAAGGATTAAAGCATGTATGTACGTTGAATCAAATACATTTGTGTATGAAACGTATTATTATCGTTCCGCTCTACGTGCCATCGATGATATCTCGTAGCGAGATTGAGGTTTACAAAGAAGCAGAAAGAAACCGTACTACGCAAACAAGAGATTCAATAATCCCGAATACAGTTAACCAGGTTGTAGAATGACTATATCTATGTATTTGAATGTGAAAAGATCTCTTCCATCATTTGTCGAACTTGTTCTATTACAAGAGAAGTGAATTGCTCTAAGATCTCTTCCATCACATTTGTCGAACTTGTTCTATTACAAGAGAAGTGAATTGCTCTTGTAAAACTCTCTCTAAAGACTTGTTAAAAATTATCAATTTTTTTTTCTTAATGCTATCCACAACTGATAATAGATTATTGATAGTAGTCTTAAATTACCGAGATATGCAGTTCTTTATCGTGTTATAAAATCATTTCCTATAAATTTGCATCGTCACTTATACGTCAATGTAGGATATTAATACACGCGTTTGCTCGAGAGACTGATAATTTACACAAAATAAATGATAGATAATAGACTTAAGAGTGAAGATGCAAATATTTTATCAGAATACGTATCGTTCGTGATTATAGCACGCGCGTATTTTCCACTTGCATCCGTTCGTTACTCCACTTTATATTAGTTACATTCAACGTGCATCTTACATCTCCCTTCCTCCGTCTTATAATTTCATTCGTCGTTTCCTTTTGCCGTCCTTCCATCTCGCTTTTCCCTTTCTCTATGTATATCTATTCGCTCGTTGGACGATCAGCCGAATGATCCTCGATTGCAAGTCGATGGATCGACCGTCATTCGCAACCACTGACATTTCCACCAGAGTTATTTGCATAATTTACTACCGACCTCAACATTAGCGTCCACCTATATGAAGCCGCGTAATACCACAAATAATTTCAAATACATTGTATATACGGTATGTAAATATAATGTAAATATGTAAATATAAATATACATATATAAAACGACGTGTATTCGATACATACGATTCATACACCCACAAGCAATTCGATCCGATCTATCCGTGCGTGTCTTTTTTTTATTTAGTCAATACAAATATCGTGACCCTGAATTTGACATACGTGCTAACTCACGATAGTCAAAATTACGCGAGAAGAGACGCGAAAGAGAATTAAAAGAACGAGTAGATGCATAGTCCGCGGTGCAATATTGATGCAGAGAGCGGAGGCAGGATCCTTGATCCTATCGACTCTAGGCATGACGTCAGGATCGATCCGCGACTATCGCGCGAGCAATTGATGAATATACATGAAGGACTAGCCGAGACAAGTGCAGGCCACGACACGACGTGGATGCACTTATGATTGTTGCAGCGAGACCCGAAGGAGTCGTACGATAATAACACGTGGATTTAAGCCATTCAAATTTGCATTTTTTTTTACATAATCATTAAGATTTCCTGGATATAATGTTCAATTTCATATTTTTAGAAATAAGAGAATGGTGTGAACACATATTACTCAATATATTATTATTTAAAGATATGTAAAAGTGGGTTAAAATTCTGATAAAAAATTAATTATTCTATAAAATTCTATTTAAAAAATTTGACTTATTCTCTTTAAATATAAACGAATATAACTCGATATATGCAACTCTATATATATGTATATATCTTATGTATTAATATATTCTTTATTTTTTCCCCGTATGTGCTTATTAGTGTCGTAAAGCTTGTCTCAAAGAATTTAGATTAAAAATTTAACCAACGAATTCACTTTCGCGACACAGCCCGTG
Source organism: Formica exsecta (assembly GCF_003651465.1). Lineage (NCBI taxonomy): Eukaryota > Metazoa > Arthropoda > Insecta > Hymenoptera > Formicidae > Formica > Formica exsecta. The sequence goes on from NW_021850624.1 coordinate 737,143, forward strand.
GTGTATATTATCACATCAAAGATTTTTATTCCACTTTTTCCTTTACTGAACTGTCGGCACGCCGATTTGTCGAGGCTTGTTGAATTTCTGCGTCATACGAAGTATGACGCGGCTGATAAACAATTAAATGTGTTACAATGGATATAATTGCCGCGCTCCCACGATTATTATTAACCGCGCTTCCCGCAAGCCGGGCAGGCCGAGTAAAAAGAGGACCGGACGGTCGATTTTTATAATTTCGACTCTTCGTAATGTTTAAAAACCACATTTTATCAGTTATCTGCCTTTTTTCTATATATAATCTTTTCTTTTCTCACAATAATCCTAACTGTTGTTACAGGATTTGACATTAGATAATTAGAACTTTTTAGTTAAGACAGTTTTATGTATGTTTAAATAAAAGATTATTTCTAATTTTTAAAAATATTGAATTCTAAAAATATTGATCGTTATTTTTAGTTATCCATACGAACTTGACTAAAGATAAAAAACACTTTATACAATCTGTATTCTCATCTTATGCTGACAATGAATATCTTATATGCTTATAAGATCGAATATGCTTATAAACTTACGTAAATTGACGTACAATAGATTTTTCTCATTAGATATGTATATCGAATGTAATAAAATTTATACGATGCGTTGAAAGTGGAACATATATATAGACTGTCACAATCCGTTAATCGAGTTAATCTAAAAATGGTCGAACGCGATGCGAGGAAAACAGTTTTTATTCGCGTAGATGCCGAAAGAGACGCGATAATTTCATTAAAATTACGTACCGCAAATAACGCCGGGAGGTGTGTGGTGTCATACGTCATTAACGCTCTCGTCACGAACGCGTGCGTGTTGCGCACGCGTGTCCGTGGCACGTAGATGGAAATGGGAGAGATGGTTTAAGCATCGCGCGCGTGTGTTTTTGCCAGCCAGTGGCTGGACCACGTGCGTGAAAATACGTTCATATGAAATTCAACGCGGACGTCCCACGAAAATATATTATTATCGCCCGATGCCGAGCGGGAAAAATATTTTGACATTTCTACGCTTAAAATCGTGACAAATGCGCTAAGCCGCGATTTCAAACACTGACAATGAGAATAAGGTGGATCCCTTACCCGTGTGCCAAAAATTGAATTAATATTCAATTTTTCTATGTCTCATGAAAAATACTTTCTCATTCTCTTTAATAGTTAAGCAAAAAATTAAATAATGCAATTGTTATTTATAAATTATAATAACTTATTTATTTGGGTTACATAATTTTTCTGAAATTTTATTTTACACACACATATATATATATATAATTTTATTATTTATTTACAAGAAATATTATTCATTGTTTTCAGGATACTTTTTAGATTTGATAACCGAATCATTTTACGTACTGTTTTTCACGAAAGGAAATATATATTCGCTTTTCGTATAATAAATTAATTGTTAATATTGTTTCGCTTTATTTAGCCGGGAATACGCCGATTAAATTAGAACGTCAGTCGAGTAGCATGATAGGAAATAAAAGGTTAGTGTTATTTTTGTAATGGCTTTTTGCATAATGTAATTTTAATCCTCCGTAAATAGATAAAGTGCATACATAATAAGCCGGTTTACGTCACGCCGTTTGCGGCTAAGGTCAGTAAAAATCAAGCAATTACGAATACTGCGATTGTCTAGCTAGGAGATCGTATTAATCAATAAATTGTATTATCAGCTTTCGATTGTCTCAGTAATCTCGCGCGAATTTGAATAAAATTAATTCAATCTTTTCCTTTTATCGAGAAGCGGATCTATCGCGGACTAAGTAAGTGAATTATCTTCGCGCATGTAAATTGATCGAGCAACATTCCATTTTCATCAGACGCGTGTTTGACGACATCGACCATTATTCGCGTGGAATATACGCGAAAATAACGTAAAATTTCAAAAGAAACGCTACGATATGCAAGGTTCAACGCTTTACTTTTTGTCCTTCATCGTAATTCAATCTGTATGCGATTCTTTCATGTGGCTTTCCACAATAAATATGCATTTTTCCCACAATAAATTCTTTTTTATTATTAT
>NW_021850624.1:742068-746401 GCF_003651465.1 Formica exsecta
TATATATATATATATATAAAGTAGATAATAGACTTAAGAGTGAAGATGCAAATATTTTATCAGAATACGTATCGTTCGTGATTATAGCACGCGCGTATTTTCCACTTGCATCCGTTCGTTACTCCACTTTATATTAGTTACATTCAACGTGCATCTTACATCTCCCTTCCTCCGTCTTATAATTTCATTCGTCGTTTCCTTTTGCCGTCCTTCCATCTCGCTTTTCCCTTTCTCTATGTATATCTATTCGCTCGTTGGACGATCAGCCGAATGATCCTCGATTGCAAGTCGATGGATCGACCGTCATTCGCAACCACTGACATTTCCACCAGAGTTATTTGCATAATTTACTACCGACCTCAACATTAGCGTCCACCTATATGAAGCCGCGTAATACCACAAATAATTTCAAATACATTGTATATACGGTATGTAAATATAATGTAAATATGTAAATATAAATATACATATATAAAACGACGTGTATTCGATACATACGATTCATACACCCACAAGCAATTCGATCCGATCTATCCGTGCGTGTCTTTTTTTTATTTAGTCAATACAAATATCGTGACCCTGAATTTGACATACGTGCTAACTCACGATAGTCAAAATTACGCGAGAAGAGACGCGAAAGAGAATTAAAAGAACGAGTAGATGCATAGTCCGCGGTGCAATATTGATGCAGAGAGCGGAGGCAGGATCCTTGATCCTATCGACTCTAGGCATGACGTCAGGATCGATCCGCGACTATCGCGCGAGCAATTGATGAATATACATGAAGGACTAGCCGAGACAAGTGCAGGCCACGACACGACGTGGATGCACTTATGATTGTTGCAGCGAGACCCGAAGGAGTCGTACGATAATAACACGTGGATTTAAGCCATTCAAATTTGCATTTTTTTTTACATAATCATTAAGATTTCCTGGATATAATGTTCAATTTCATATTTTTAGAAATAAGAGAATGGTGTGAACACATATTACTCAATATATTATTATTTAAAGATATATAAAAGTGGGTTAAAATTTTGATAAAAAATTAATTATTCTATAAAATTCTATTTAAAAAATTTGACTTATTCTCTTTAAATATAAACGAATATAACTCGATATATGCAACTCTATATATATGTATATATCTTATGTATTAATATATTCTTTATTTTTTCCCCGTATGTGCTTATTAGTGTCGTAAAGCTTGTCTCAAAGAATTTAGATTAAAAATTTAACCAACGAATTCACTTTCGCGACACAGCCCGTGGTGTATATTATCACATCAAAGATTTTTATTCCACTTTTTCCTTTACTGAACTGTCGGCACGCCGATTTGTCGAGGCTTGTTGAATTTCTGCGTCATACGAAGTATGACGCGGCTGATAAACAATTAAATGTGTTACAATGGATATAATTGCCGCGCTCCCACGATTATTATTAACCGCGCTTCCCGCAAGCCGGGCAGGCCGAGTAAAAAGAGGACCGGACGGTCGATTTTTATAATTTCGACTCTTCGTAATGTTTAAAAACCACATTTTATCAGTTATCTGCCTTTTTTCTATATATAATCTTTTCTTTTCTCACAATAATCCTAACTGTTGTTACAGGATTTGACATTAGATAATTAGAACTTTTTAGTTAAGACAGTTTTATGTATGTTTAAATAAAAGATTATTTCTAATTTTTAAAAATATTGAATTCTAAAAATATTGATCGTTATTTTTTGTTATCCATACGAACTTGACTAAAGATAAAAAACACTTTATACAATCTGTATTCTCATCTTATGCTGACAATGAATATCTTATATGCTTATAAGATCGAATATGCTTATAAACTTACGTAAATTGACGTACAATAGATTTTTCTCATTAGATATGTATATCGAATGTAATAAAATTTATACGATGCGTTGAAAGTGGAACATATATATAGACTGTCACAATCCGTTAATCGAGTTAATCTAAAAATGGTCGAACGCGATGCGAGGAAAACAGTTTTTATTCGCGTAGATGCCGAAAGAGACGCGATAATTTCATTAAAATTACGTACCGCAAATAACGCCGGGAGGTATGTGGTGTCATACGTCATTAACGCTCTCGTCACGAACGCGTGCGTGTTGCGCACGCGTGTCCGTGGCACGTAGATGGAAATGGGAGAGATGGTTTAAGCATCGCGCGCGTGTGTTTTTGCCAGCCAGTGGCTGGACCACGTGCGTGAAAATACGTTCATATGAAATTCAACGCGGACGTCCCACGAAAATATATTATTATCGCCCGATGCCGAGCGGGAAAAATATTTTGACATTTCTACGCTTAAAATCGTGACAAATGCGCTAAGCCGCGATTTCAAACACTGACAATGAGAATAAGGTGGATCCCTTACCCGTGTGCCAAAAATTGAATTAATATTCAATTTTTCTATGTCTCATGAAAAATACTTTCTCATTCTCTTTAATAGTTAAGCAAAAAATTAAATAATGCAATTGTTATTTATAAATTATAATAACTTATTTATTTGGGTTACATAATTTTTCTGAAATTTTATTTTACACACACATATATATATATATAATTTTATTAATATAATTACTTTTTTTTAAGTTGATTTAGATCTGTATTATTCTTAAAGTGATTCATTTGATATAATATATATAATATATAAAAAGATAATATAAATGTAAGTTAATTATGTACGATTTAAAAAAAAAATGCGAAACCGAGATCAAGATCCATCTGCGCGAAACGTTATGAAGAATCGCACAGATTATATGGATTACGAAGAGAGGTAGATTTCCACGAACGAGAGCGCGAAACCGCTGCTAAACACACTAGCCTTCGTCCAGTTTCATTTACATTTTCACTTTTATCCTTATTTTCATACGCTTGTTCTGGCTTCTACAAACAGGTAGCGCATTTTATACCGTTGCACCTGAGGCCTACGCGAGTTTTTCGCATTTTTCCCGATGTGGCAAATGTGTGCCGCGCGCACTGACAAGTGTTGATCTCGAAGGAGAGGCGGTGACCTCTTCGCGTCCGGTGTTACGGCCAAAGATTACCGCGACTCTCGCGCACGAGATCACGTATGTAAATGGTAATTATCGGGTTCAAGCGCGCGCTGGAAAGATCAATTAGTTATGCCGCGAGGAGAACGTTACGTACACGTGTGTATACGTTACGTACGTACGTACGTATATATGTAATCTTGCGCCTTCCGAGATTGATCGATTAGGCGAAAAGAGCGCCGCGAATAATATTGCGAGAAGAAGTAATACGCAAAAAAAATTATACTAGGAAACGAATCGCGCAGTCCTTCGCAATTATCTGACAGCAAATCAGCTGCGAGTTTATATTCTCGTGTGTCTCCTTTAAAGAATTCAATCGATGCAAAAGACGCGTGGTGAATTCACACAGTCGGTGTAAAATTAATACATAATCCACGCGCGAGCAGCGTATGTGACGAAACTGGTATCGTTTTAAAATTAAAATTGCGCGCATATAATTAACATTCGCAAATTTGAATAACGCCGTCTCCGAAAGATTGAAAACTAATTGTAAGCTGGGCAAACATTATGACATACGCAATCGTCTCATAAGAAGACAGTTTTTCAATACGAACGTAACACTCAACACACGTGAGGCAAGCAGCTAGAAAAAGGCAAATTACTAGGTAGAACGAGTGAAACGATACAATGTGAATAAGTAGATAAATCCATAATAATGGCGAATGAAACTTGCATAAACTCGGAAATGGCACCTGTTTTCACCTGTCTCGCATGTCTGATTATGGGTTAGACTAGTATGTTGTAGCTTATCGATTACGTAACACCGCGTGCTGGAAAAATTAAGCAGAAAAGAAGGCTGCTCATAATATCAACAGAATATATTTGTAATATACATAAATAATAAATAATAAAACGCGTTGGAAATTGAATAAAATTTTAAATGTTACATAACTGTGGCGTTCTTTTCTTTATCAGTAAAATTATTCAAATTGCATCGCGTTAAGTATACGTTTGTGCCTTGAACTTTGATGCTGCGCTCAATATTATACTTGTTACACGAGTGATTATGTCGCAACAATATCACTTGATGATCATTCCGATTACGCGCAAACGTTGATTCATTTAATCACTCCGATCTAGAATAACAAAATATTGACTACATCTAAAGAAAATTTTTTAATGATTTTAATTATAAAATAAAATATTTAAAAATCTGTATTTATTTAATCATATTTCTTATATTATTGCGATATTAATAATTATATGTCAAATTTAATGTACTAAATTATTGTCATCCTACTAGATAATTTAAAATAAACTATAATA
>NW_021850624.1:746492-767935 GCF_003651465.1 Formica exsecta
ATAATATGAATTTTATAAAGCACATTTTCGTCTATAGTGTTTGAATAGACGGATTAAATAGCAACGACGTCTATTTGTCGCTTTATCCACTTGGATTACTCTTGCAGACTAATAATTTACACGTAATATCGAAAACGCGCGAACTCTTGCGAGTATTCTTTACATGCGCGTTCAATATTGGCTCTCTAAGCTAAATCGACGCGCGTGGGCTGCTTTAGAGAAGCGTGTCTTCTACCGCCTACGCGTACTCCACCGAATATGCTCATGCATTGTCGTAAAAGTCACAGGAAGCTACCGTCCTTGTAAGAGAAGGGTCCTCGCTTGTGAACTAAACTTAACGAGCGAAGATACGCGCTTTGCGCGCGAACAGCAGTAAAGGAGCTATTAATAAATTATGAAGTCATTAATGACGCGGTGCGAATTATTAGGTTTTTTCTTCTCTCTCTCTCTCTCTCTCTTCTCTTCCTTTTTAAAATTTCACAGCGATTTATTCATAAAAATGTGATGGAAATCGTATTTCATTTCGTATCGCAACATGTGCAAATCGGAATTTAAATATATTATAATACAGATATATCCTGCATGGAAATTTCGTAAAATCGCGCTTAGATGTGGTATCCGAGCGAGAGGTTCTACCTTTGAGGCACCTTTACTCGCGGCTCAAGGTCGAGCGATAACTTTTTTATTATTGGCAGGAAACAGATCAAGTACGCAATTTATTACAACTTCCTCCATTTAACGCCGATAACGTTTCCGGCCGTTTTTGCTGCTCGCAAAGGATGTTTGTGTAAAAAAATTTGATTCATATTAATTTTACAATTTAAGATGGAACGTTGAGATAATCTAAGACGGCAATAATCGTATTTCTATCTAATAAAAATTCTATTTATACCTCGATACCTCGATAAAAGACTTTTGATATAATATTTGAAGTTTCAATTATATGTATAAATATTTTTTTCGAAAAATCTGGTAGTTTGCGTGAAATAATTGCAAAAGCATCTCGAGAAAAGTGTAAAACGAACGGACGCAATTTCTCTCTTTCCAATGCCAAAAGATTTTTATATAATTGATATATCTCTCCGCGCGAAATAAGAGACGGCGAATAGATTGTCCGCGCATATATATCAGAGATATTTATTATCCACCGTTGTGTCTATCGAGACGAGAGTTATATCTTAAACGCGCTAGAGACAGCGCAAGAAATTGCGATCCACGCGATCGCGCCGAAAGAATGACGTTGTATATTTTTGCATGCATAAAGAGCGTTCAAGAGTGTCGATGCGTAAGAGTGCAAAGTGGTAGTTAGAATGCCGCGAACGAGCGCATGATATAGCTAACTCAAACCCGTCGGATATTTATATGCGCGTCGAACGATATTGAGAAGTCGGCTTAATGACAATCACTCGTAACGCAGGATCACTCTCGTCCTTGCAACCCGCAGGATCCTTGCCCCTTGCACGGCGCGTTGCGTAAGCCGACCGTTCGATCCGTGCTTCTTTCTCGATTATCATCTCGACACACACACATTGGTATACCTGCTATATACACGCTGCTGCGTGCGTGTGTGTGTCCACGCGTATATTACTTTGTATTGAACGCGATCGCTTGCGAGTACCATCTTTTTTTTTCTCCCGTGACAAACATAAGCGAGAGACACGACACTTTATAGTGTCTTGCTGATAAATTATGATAACTCTCGATCTCGCGTGACAAACAATAACCCATCACACACACACACACACACACACATACACACAAGTTGCGTATAATATTCTCGCAGGATTTTTAAGATTATTTATTGAGACTTATTGGACTCGGTACGTATCAGGTTAATTATATACTCTAATAATAACTGGATGTTAATGATGTGGACAATGACGCGCTATGACACACGAGGCATTTCGCGTCGTATTTTAAACTCGAAGCGAATTACGAAGCGGAAAAACCTATTGAGAGACGATCTTGTTCGAGTAAAGTGCATCAATAACACATAATATCTGGAGCGATTAATCTATTATTAATATCTAATTAAGTGTTTGAAAAATGCCGATGATTGCTACAGCTATTGCTATGTTAACTTTTCAGTCGCGGAATTGCTTTATAATCGAAGTAGGTTGCTAATACACGATCGAAGGAGTAATTAAAACGTACGTCCGATAATCTGCGCAGCGTCACAAGGCCCTCGCCGACGGCGAACGTCGTTCAAGGTGATCCGATCTAATCCCGTATCTGTGAATGTGATTGCAGGTGACGAGCAGTATCGGGGCGCCGGCGGTTCGAGCAGCGGAAGCCCGCCCGCCAGTCTCTTGGTGGTTCCTCAACCTCTCACCGTCAAACCCTCTCACCCATCGCATCTGAATTCTCATCTCGGTGGACCGCACTCGCATCCGCCGAGGAAGTACCAATGCAAGATGTGTCCGCAGGTGAGTGATACCGATATCCCTTCGATATCTCTTCGACATCGATATACGGGGAGAGGGGGAGCGCTTATTTTTATCACATCTTATAATTCTTTAACAGCGCGACGCGATCCAGTTTATCACGTCGATGTATTTGATCTAAACGAAGGGGGGACTACGCGTCCCCCAACGCGCACGCAATTGATATTTAATATTAATATCTAATATTTTTTGTAGCGTAGAATATAAAAAGCACCGCCGTCGTAAAAAATATTTGTTCAAAAATGTGAACGCTCCTGCAAATGTCGCGTAACCCGTTATCGGTCTTTTCTTTTTCAGACAATTTCTTTTTTTTTTTTTTTTTTTTTTTTTTTTTCTTTTTTTTTTTTTTTTTTTTTTTAAAGGGGGTCTTTTAAAAGAGTTATTTCTTAGAGGAAAATCATTTTATAGTTTTTTATTTTTTATGAAAATTATATTTCAAGGAAAAATTTTTTTAACAGTTATTTTTTAGGGATAAATATTAAACTTTTTTTGCGGGCAAGTTGGGATTCTTTTATATACTTGGCGTATTTTTTTTACCTTTGTGAGGTTTTTTTGTGGGATCTCACTGCTTTTTGTAAAAATTTAAAATTTGAAATTTTTTCTGCAAAATATAAAGTACTACATTATGCAGTATATACATGGATGTGATTTTTTTAGAAATTTATTCAATAGAAAGGAAATTCTTTTTTAGCAGAATTTTGTCTTTCCATTTTTCATTTTCCATTTTTTTCAAAGGAGTGCCTATAATAGAATAGCTTTACGACGATCTTTCCCATTTCTATCCCATCGACTTATTGTCTTTTTCATTGTCTATATTTATTATAGAAACGGTAGCGTTGAATTTAGAATTTAAAGGGTTAGACCTAAAGCAATTTACACAAAATTTTCTGTGGGAACGAAGTTACCACGTGCCATGTATAAAATCTGATATTATCCGGTTGTCGCCACTGTTATAAAAGATGAATTTTCTTTTTATTGAGAGAAAGAAACCGTTAGTTAGGAATTTTTTTCGGAACCACTGAGGTTGGTAAAAGGGTTATAGCTACTTTTCCCGAACTCGTTATATGTCTTTCGTTTACGACTGGAACGTACCGCCCATTCATGCATCTCATAAAAAATACTCAAGATTATCAACTTCACGTTTTTTGCGTACTCTTCTTCGCTCTCTGTTAGACTCGATTCTTCTCAATTTATTTTTCTGTCTTGCAAGAACCAACAACTCTCGTACTCTCGAGACTCGATAAATACAGTCTCAATGAAACTTATCATCCGCTAGAAGTGTTTGATATTAAATTAGTATTTATTTGTAATTATTATATATTATTATATATATTATTAAATATTTACGATATATTAATATCGTGGATGTTTTGCTGGATTTTTAAAATAATACTTTTATTGCGATGTACTTTATAATACTTTTATTTTTGCAATAATGATAAAATTTTATGATTACACACTTATATAAACGTGATTATTATTCTAATATATTTTCTAAATTATTTATATGGTCTTAAACCATCATAAGAGTTCATATTTTCTATCGTAGACTATCAAGATAAAATGACCGACCGTGCTACGTAGTACAGTTATATCTACGTGCAGTACAACATAACATAATATACAGTTATATTCTTCGTTTTCTCTATTTTTTGCCTCATTTTTTATTCTTATTCTAATATATAGAGTAGTTGCATTTATAATACTGAAAGGGTTAACAGTTTTCGAAGATGTCGGGAACTGTTTTATGAGTAGATTTTAGTGGTCGTCCCGGTTCCTTGTGAAAATCCCTTTGCGGCGTGTTTTTGTTTAAGTAAAAGGAATTTTAGTCAATTTTAAATTGTATGTGTGTACGGATACGTTATAAGTAATAAAATTTCTTCCGTTAAGTATAACAATACAGAATACAATCTTATCTCATAAAAATTTATTTTACTTTTTCATAGAGTAACCTTTGTTTCCGTGACAAAATTTTTTTTCGGTCTTTTTATGTTACGTTGTAATTTTCGCAAATTTTGAGATAACGAATTAAATACCTTTACATGGATAGAGTATTATTAAAGGATGATTGAATTTAAAGAATCGGTGAAGGGGTTCACTTTTTTATAAAATTTTGCACAATTTTCATCTTGTTTTTATTATATTCTAAGAATGCTGACAGTATTGCAAGTGACGCTAATCGGAAATTCGAATATTTTGTCATTTATAATCACAAATTGTTCCCCGCTCGACAATTTGAAATATCAAAATACGTTAAATTATTATTAATCTATTGACAATAAACACTTTTCAAATTCGAAAAAAAATGTAAATAATATAATAAAGTCATTATTAAATAATTCAGAGATAATCGTGTATTTTTTGAATTATCGATGAAGGAATTTTTGAAATATCATAAAAGCTAGGCAGATACGGACAACGAATATCGAATGATCGTATTGTAGCATCTATCTATGTTGCAAGATTGAGAGCCGAGAGAGTGGTTTGAAACCGAGACATGAGAGAATTCACTGAAATAATCAACGACCATAACAGATTGATATCATTTTTCAGAATCCAGCCCAGATTTCCTTAACTTTTATATTTGATCAGGATTTGTCCAACGCAAAGATACTTTTATCTCGTACGACGGGATATATCGTTTTAATCATTAATGTCTGGTGCGGGCGTGGTTTGAGGGCGACTTTTGCAACTTTAATCAAAGATACAGTATCCTCGCGCGTCTTTAAGATTTCGGTGCGCACCAGAGGGCTTACCGCGACAGGACATTAGAAATCTGACCTTTAGAAAATTTCTTGCCTCCACGTCGTTAAATTCCCTGTGGCGTCCCGGTCGCGCGCGACACCGTACATTCGCACAATTTATATCCCCGATGATGGATTTCAGTTTCGCAAATTGGTTAACGGCGCGCTTTACGAGCCGTTTAGAGACAATCGTAAAAGTTTACAGCTTTCCACGCTTTCCGCGATAATTACTGGCAAACGTAGTCGCGAAAAAAGACGGCGTAAGACGAGCGAGAGAGAGAGAATGACAGACATACAGTCAGACAGAAGGGAGGGCGAGAAAGGGAGAGAGGATGGAGAGGTTCGAAGGACGCGGCACACGCGACATTCCATAAAGCGGATCGTTAAAATTTAATGATATTCACCGAATGGGTATAGAATAGGGTAGATTATCATACACCGGAGGCCAGCGAAGCGCGCCGGCGCTTCTATTCGCCAAGTTGCGTTACGTCGAGGAAAAACAGGAGCAAGACGCGAAGTCGGCGATTAAAACCAGTTATCGCGTTGGATACAATGTGACACGAAAGGAGTTAATTTATTGCGGATCGAGAAACATCCTGCGTCGAGAAAATCCCGCAATCTTTCCTTTGCCTGTCTCTGTTACCTGAAATACCTCTCAATGAAGGATTCTTTCACGCCTGCCGGTGTGTACGTGCGATCTAAACCGTTAGGCGTTTCCAGGCAGGAGCGGAAGGTGCGACAGAAGGATAATCGTTAAGATGATGTGTCAAAGAAACAGAGACCGATCACGCTGGTGCTCTCATTAGCGAGAAATTAGTAAACGAACAAATCTAAATCCCACGTAGAAACGACCGTTTCGCGTTTCCTCTGTTAATGACTAATCCGGCCGGTTCTTAATCGCCCGACGACCTTATCGCTGGTCGACGACGCCGGCTAATAAAATGAATATTCGCCTATACGCGGATCCGCCAATTTACGTCAATTTTGGTTGTTATTGTTTTATTAATAACGAGGATGATTATAACGCGATACAATTATAAAACACATTGTCCTTTATTGCCTACTGCAATAATCAATTATTTGCACATCAGTTATGTAACAAATGAATGTTTGCGTGGAGTTATTTTTGGAGCACGATTATATTTCTTTAACGTTATTACTTTGTGACGCTTGTTACCGATAATACGTGGTATCTTTAAATATTATTAAAATATTATTTTTCTTTATTTTTAATTAATACAATTTATAAAATTATTATTGTGTTTCTCTGCTATAGTATTGTCATATTTTCACTACTATTGTATTTTTTAACGACAGTGCTTTGATAAATATCATACTTCATCAACTTTCAGTTGGATTTCCTGCCTAGAGAAGGGATATATATATATTTTTTAAATTAATAGCATCTTTTATTTATAATAAAAAGATGATTTTTATTTTTGACTTTGCAAAAACTGATCGGATCTAAAGATTGTGCTTATATTCTCGCTTTCTCTGTAGTAATAAATACTCGCTGACGATCGCGGACTGCGTCGCGTTCCAGACAGAGATTAAACCGAATCAAATTACACAATTGTGGCAGGTAAAAAAGAAGTTTACAAATTATACAGATTTCGTGCAACGGTACTGGCAGATTCCTCGCGATTAATCGCTCTCCGCGGCACGTTACAAAGTAGTAATTTCTCGTTATAATCGTTTCTCTTTATCGGATATCCTTTCGAAGAGTAAGATCGTCGAAAAGAGAGAATAAGAGAAATGTACTCAATAGGAAAAATAATAAATAAAAAGAATAGTAAAAGAAAGATGAAAGATCTTTGCGGTGAAATTATTGAAGGAGCATTGATATATTTTATTCCCGTTTACGATATCATCGCGAAAACAAGCTTTAAAAGCGATATTACATAATGATAAAATTGAATAGCAAGTATACAAAGGTAATGATATGGCGCTGTGCAATCAGAACATCAACATCTCTATAACAGTTCTCACGATGTAATCCTAATTATAGCTTATGAGGAGAAAAGAAAATTATAGAATATATAGTAGAATTACTACATTAATAATTATAATCATAAATCAATATGTTCGATTCGTAGACATTGTATAAATAACTGTATCTCGAATAGACACGCGACGGGAGTCTCAGATGTAGTTTATTCATGCTACATGAACAAGGTATTGATAGACAATTTATTCTCGATTAATTAATATCGATTATATAGTACAGGGATGTGTGTGCGTTTATGAGAAGAGGTGAAGGAGAAATAGCCAGAGGGGCATAAATTTGATTCGGGGTGGGAGGCTAAAAATTCAGGAATTCATAAATTGCCGCAATCACCACGCCCCCATAAAGCAGGAAGTAGAATTATGCTTCATCTCGCGCAACGGTACTGTCACGCTCGTTTCACTAATGTCTTCTACGATTAATCGAGTCCGTTGTTGCCCCGTGTGATGCCTGTCTCTCCTGTAAGAATCCTATTGGACCTAACTTTCAACATTCCTCTCGCACGAACCAACGGAACTCGTTCGTCTCAGGGATTTCAAGATTTTCACGGGACAGGAGGAATTCTGATTGAAACAGGAATTTTGAAATAATTAATTCTTTTTTTTTTTTTTTGATTTTTTAATTTTAACGACACTTAACCGAGGAGATGTGGCTATATATACACGTCCTGGAAATTTGAACGTTCGAATTACGACGACGTAAACGTCGTGTGTGACTCGAAATCGGAGTCACGGACTAAAGCCGCTCGCGATATCGCGATTGCCCGTCCCGCTTCACCGATCTTGTCCTTTAATGCAACGCGTCTCTACCTCGTTGTCGCTTTACGACGCTTTAACATCGTCCTGGCCGCCGCTACCGTTCCTCCTTATCGAACATTCCACCACCGAGGGAATACACGATCTCGCAGCGTACTGACACGCGGCCACGGGGAGAAATAAGACGAGCACGAAGGAGGCGAGAGAGAAAGAGAAAGAGAGAGAGAGAGAGAGAGAGAGGAAGAAAAGGCAAAAGATGACCGCCTCCTGAATGAAGCTATGCACCTCCGTAGCCGGAGGGCTCGGGATTCAAGTCCCGGAGGCTAGTGTACCGTGACGGCACAGCATCCTGCCTCAATCCTCCCCCCGCGCTCCTCTCCTGCGCGTAACCCCTTACTTTACCTCTCTTGCCTTCATCTCAGCCGCGCGCGCTCCGTCCTTCTTCGTCCGACGTTCCAACTCGCCGCGCGACGTTCTTCTCGGTAACCCTCTTTCTTCGCCGCTAATGTCCCGTACTTCTTCCTTTATCATCATGTTTCTCGGTCTCCCTCCTTCATTAAGCTTCCTCACCGACTGGCGCTATCCTTCTTCGCTCTAGGTGCCACCGGTGCTCCGCTTCATCGAATTGGATTACTCGTCGTCGTATCTTGGCGCGAGTTTCTCTCTTTCTCTCTCTCTCTCTCTTCCTCGTTACCTTCTTAATTCCATGTCTTTCGTTATGTTACGCAACATATACCACCTGCCATCCTTATCAAGCTTTCGGTCGATTCACGTTTATCTCAACTCATTTGTCAGTTAGCTTCTCTAGGTATATCTCGCTTATTGGCTTCCTGTCAGCAATTTCACAACCGTCACGGTAGCGAAATTAGCGGTTTTCGTTCCTTGTCCTGTCCTTCGTTTTTCCTTTCACACGTTACACCTTCGCCGCGATGGCGCGCGGCGATTCGCGCTCACGACGACGTTGTTTCGTTGTGCTTCATCTTCCATCGTCAATGTCTTTCTGCTTCTTCATCCATCGATGCCCAACCGCTGCTCTTCCTTCCATTAACATTTCGTTTCACCTCAACGGTTCGGGCGCCTCGCCGTAGCTCTCCCTCATCCCTCCTCGTCTCCCGCGTCTCCTCTGAAACACCCGTCCTCATGATCTTCCTCGATCTTTCCCCTCCTTCTCCCCGCTCTTCTTCCCGTTCATTCTCTACGTCGCTGCCTGCGTTCGTCGCGTTCACGCAACTTCTGCACAGGTTCTCTTCATCTAGTTCTTCTCTCTCTCTCTCTCTCTCTCTCTCTCTCTCTCTCTCCTCGTCCACGGTATTTCCTCCAATTTGCCTCATACTCTTCGGTTCCTGCCAGGCATCATCATCGTCCACTTCGGCCGATCGATATCTGAGGCCAAGCTTCGTGACGCCGTCCTCTCATCCCCCCATCGTCCACTTCTGAACGCCGGAAAACCGCAACACGGATCTAGTTAACCGCGCCGTGGAAATTATTCGCGGAATAATATCGTCCGCGGATCTAGGAATCGATTCCGAGATGATGCCGTGAAACTTTGCCGCCGCGCAATATTTGTTGCACTATTTTACCTTGCTTCGAAACTTGCCGAGTTTTTTTCAATCTGCGCGAGAATCGGCACATTTTAATATCTACTTTCGAGACATCGAGAGTAATCAATTTGACTAATTAATTAATTTTCCCGAATGTCATATTCATATCTCTGTCAATCATCGCGCGCTTTTAAATAAGATAAGCCCGACTCCTCTTGTATATTAAATCGCATCGAAAAATTTCTCTTCACGCTTTGAATATACTAACGCTTTATATATACGTGCTTATTACTTTTTTTTTTTTTTTTTATAATAATGGATGTCGAATATCTGCTATGTGGAATACACGCGCGGATCCAATGATCCGCTAATTCTTTCCTCGAACTTTCCGAAGACTAATGTCACGAACGTGATATTGCACGATGAGGCACACACATCCCGAGAGATGATTTCGCAAGGCGTACGTAGAGCCGGGCAAGGTCCATTCTTCGTTCTCGCGGTAGCCGCGAGCTCCGTCTTCCTTTCTCTCTCTTTCTCTCTCCCCCCCCCACACACACACGCACAGGATCGAGAAGGTGTATGAACGCGCTCGGGCGCGGATATTATTGAGAGAACGGCGAGCGGTGTGCGTGCACATCGGTAAAGGGGCCTCACCTGATCACGCACCACGGTAGCGAGAGGCCCGGTCATTTTTTCCACTCAATTTTTTTTTATGCCTCTTTGTGGGCAGCGTCCCCTACCACGGTTACTACAGTAGGATAGACCAGAAACGAGAGAGGACGATGCAAGAGAGGGGGCGGAGGGGGGTGGGGCGGGAGGGAAGGCAATCGGAAGAAGATGAAGAGACGGCCGGGTCCGTCCGTCTCAAAAACATCAGGTTTAGATCTAACGCCGATCGAAATTCGTGAGAGTCTTCTCAAGGCTACGCATATCGCGAGCGTAATGAAGTAACCGGATCGAGAGTTGTGTTCGCGGCGCGATGCTGTTATCCTCGTATCTAACATTCCGGTAATCAGATTTAATTGAAGAGACCGTGGATCGTAGGTACAGATAATCAACGGTGTCTTATTCATTACAAGGCGATCGCACGATTACAATGCGCTCGCGCGATTTCAGAATTCTCAAATGACAAATTGAAAAAAAAAAAAAAAAAAAAAGAAACGAATTATCCTTAATGGAAAATCTGTGAAAAATTATACATTCGTCAATTTGATTTTTTGATTTTTATTATTATATTTTTTGATTAATAAGAATTGAATCTTATCGTTGCATAATAAAGTTTATTTAAAATTAATTTAGAAATATCCAATATTGCATTAAGCAACTATAATTGTCGAAATCTTGATAATTGGGCAATTTTTCTCGCGTGTTCAGCTTTCGATATCTACAGATAAAATAAAGTTTACAACTTTTCACGCACAGCTTGCGTGATGCGCGTATCACAATAATTTCTTCGCGAAGCGACGCGTTTTTAAGAAAGTGACGATAATGAAGCGTTCGCGCGTAACTCGCAAAGAATATCGGCGGTTAAATGGATTCAAATGAAAATGAAAACTGCCGATGAATGGAGCAGGTTGAGCCTAAAAAGTTCGTCCGGATCGAGAAGAGGAGAGAGAGAGAGAGAGAGAGAGAGAGAGAGAGAGAGGAAGAAACGAAGGGAGATTGAAAGGAGAGGAGGGGGAGATACGTCGGGCAGTGCGCGCGGCAGCCTCCCACGCCAAACAAAAGTCCTTAAGCCTTAGACTGAACATGATACCCCATTTACTGTCTATGTACTAAATTTCCAAATCCAAACCCTCCCCCACCCGCCCTTCTAAGCGCGTAGTCCCCTATGTACAATGCGAGGCACAATATCCCTCTTCCTCCCGATCCCCCTCCCGAGACCCTTCGTCTCTATCGTCGGAGTTATGTAACCGTCCGTCCATCCGTCCAGCCTTCGTACGTCCGTCGACGCGTTCTGACAGACATGCTCTTTCTTCCTTGAATGTGCCTGGATTAAGAAGCGCGATAGATTCTTTGATTCGGGTCGAGGGTGATCGTTCCATTCGCACGATTCAAGGTCGCCGAATCGTACGATTCTCCTTATCACGGACAGGAAGTCGAACCTCTCAAACTTGACTCTTTATGACGTCATATTGAAGCATACTCGTGATTTCATGTAATAGATTTTAAACGAACTCCCTATCCATCTCTCGCGCATATGTATATTTTTTTAAACATTAAAAACGATGAACGATGAAACATAATTTCTAAGCTGCATTCTTCGAGAGTAAACCGTCTTTCCTTAAGCATATCGTATCTCTATTTATATTATAATAATTAGATAACGATTGGCAAAATCGTATTCGCGATTGATATGTCTATTAACCATCGATCCATCGCTACGAAAATAATCTTATGCAAATATAATTTCGCAGAAATATAGCAGAAATATAACTGATCGATAGAAAATATCGACAATGACGTTTGCGTACAAGAAAGTAAACAATAGTTTTCGACTTAACGATCCTCGCGTTTCTCATCGGACACGCGTTGAAACGTAGAGACAGTTTTCGACTTATTCGACGAGATCGTATTAAGAGTCCAGATTGAGAACCACGGAACCGTGTCCAGATATCTCGGGGGCCACCGTGATAATGCGTGACAATTCGAATTTACTTGCAATTACCTATAGCCGAGCGATCACGTGATCACTGGAAAGGCGATTAAAATGCCTCCTCCATATCGGTTCTCCCTTTTTTTTCAATCTCCCAAGCCGCGGGACTGTTCGTTCGTCTCTCCTCTCTCTTTCTGATCCCCTCGATCTCTCTTCAATGTCTCTTCCTCTCTTGCTAAGGAACCGTAACTATTTGACTCGATTCACCGTCTTTTTCTTTTTTTTATCTCCTTTTGTGGTTTCTTTATTCGTTACTTCATTTTGACAAGATCTGTGACGAAAGTGAAATAAACCATTAGACTCGCGCTTCTCTCTCTCTCTCTCTCTCTCTCTCTCTCTCTGATAAATTATTCTTTTTGTATTTTTTTTCACCTTATTCACTTTGTCTCTCTCTGTCTCTCATCGAAACTAAATTATGAAATTTCGATAAATGTATAAGTTGGAATTTCCTCTCGCTTTTTTCATGCTTTATAAATAGTTTTTGCAATTTAATAAAAATTTAAAGTGTCTCCTATCCTTGACTTTTAAAAAATTACGTGGACATTATGAAATTTTATCGATAACGATTTGCATTCATAAGACATTTAACATCGGTAGAAAAAAGATTTTTTTCGCCCTCCAAAAAAATTGCAGTAGGTTACTTCATGATGCGAACACGTGTCCAGATTTATCTCGTGAATCTGCAACTCTAATTAATAATCTACACATTCATATGTTCTCTTCTATGATAATTTTTGATATACACGATATACGATACTTTTAATTATAGCACATCATTCATGTATTAACGACGGAAGATTATAAGCTATTAAACACGGCAACGATTCGCTTATCACGATATTAAATGCGAGCGTCTCATGCGTCAATGCGAGATGAAATAAAAATAGATCGTCGCAACAAAATGCATTCAATACTGGATGTGTGGCAAGAATGCGAGTTATTGTCTTACGTAAAGAACATCGATGTCGCGTGGCTGTTTTCACGTGAACGACCTATCTAGTTGAATCTGGTGTACTGGGTAAATGGGTAAAAAGCGACTATGTAGGTAGAATAGGTTCGGTAGTCGCCGTGCAGAAACGGGGAAAGGGCGGCGCAAGACCTACGGCGAAGGGACGAGACGAGACTCGACGAGGGTACGCGGAGGGGGTAGGAAGAGGGTAGGAAAAGGGAGAGGGATATATGAAGAAAGAGGGAGCGGGAAAAGAGAGTAAACAAGATGAAACGAAGTAGTGCTCGCGGTGGCTGCCGGTCGTAAATCTGTGGCTGGGCCTCATGGTGTACTGGGTAAATGGGTAAAAAGCGACTATGTAGGTAGGTAGAATAGGTTCGGTAGTCGCCGTGCAGAAACGGGAAAAGGGCGGCGCAAGACCTACGGCGAAGGCGAAGGGACGAGACGAGACTCGACGAGGATACGCGGAGGGGGTAGGAAGAGGGTAGGAAAAGGGAGAGGGATATATGAAGAAAGAGGGAGCGGGAAAAGAGAGTAAACAAGATGAAACGAAGTAGTGCTCGCGGTGGCTGCCGGTCGTAAATCTGTGGCTGGGCCTCATCACGGACTGAATATTCTCTCTCCCCGATATACTCGCCGCCTCTTGTGTCTATCTCTGTTCCCTGTTTGCCACATCGTCTTTTCTCTCTCTCTCTCTCTCTCTCTCTCTCTCTTTCCCCTCTCTCTCGCATCTGACTCTATATCTCTCTTCGCTTGATTTCTTTTTTGTTTCTCCTTTTTTTTTTTCGAACTCGTACTCCCGTCCCCCTCCTCTCTTTAGCCGCTTTTTTGTAGGCGCGACTAACGAAAACGGGCTTCGTGGCCTCCGGTAGCCGATTCCCTCGGAAATTGAGTAGCTATAAAATTAATTATCCGCCGTACTTTATCGCTCTGCGCCGTTCTGGACCGAGGTGCGCGTCGACGCGCCCGTCTCCTTCCTTTTTTCCCCGGCTTCCTGTTTCCGTGAGTGTGCCGAGCATCGAGAGACAGGTTCTAAGACCAAGTGAAAAGCCTTAAGGACCAAAACGAAAATATCGGTACATCTTGATTGTGGCCGTTTCCGCGCGTTCGGGCAACGATTCGCCGGAACGGTGACGAGGTCAAAAAAGTGGAGCGACCTGCTTCCGTGCGTAAAGCGAACGAGAAGCTTTTCCATCAAGATAAAAATGGACGATCATTTAGGACAGTGATGCTTTTAATACTCACGTCGGATAAAGTGGTTTTGTCTAACTTGCATCTGTGCGAGTAAACCTTTCTCTCCAACGCGATTGTCACATCAAATAAAAGATTATTATATACCGCAAGTCTCACACACACGATTCCAATTAATATCATCCATCATGAGAGAGAGAAAGAGAGAAGTACATTTTATTTATTTATTTTATTTTATTTTTATTTTTGACATTTTATCTTTTTTTATAAATGATTCTCTACTTTGGTATAAATAATATTCTGTAATTCTTTTTAATATACGCAAAATCCTCTATATAATTATCACACTGGATTTGATATCGCTGATTTTATTACATGATTACAACACTAGATATGTCAGTCGTACACGAATGTTCGTTGTGTTGGTTCGTTTCGCTGTTTGATTTTAAAGTCGTCCCGCGCTTAAATTTAACAGTCCTTAATGAAGCTCCTTTCCGCGGTCCGGAATGATGTTACGGAATTAATTAGAGAGCTGCTCTGCCCCATTTAAGTTTACGACCGCGCGCGCGAGCTTACGTTAATTATTACCGGGAACTAGTTGTAATTAGTCTCTCTCGAATACAAAATATCGGTTACAATGGGTTAGGTGAACAAAGAGAGATGGCAGAAATTGTACGGGGAATCTCGTAAAACTTTCTTAGTGGCAATACGTATTTCTTTAAAATGATGAACATGCGCACGCATGTGCGTTTATGTAATTTATCGATTCGACATCAATAAATCGAACAAATGTACGCACTCCAACGGTTGCTACTGATTTCTATGATCCGACTACTTTCTACGGATATGTTTTTATTCTACACGTTTAAAGCACTCGTGCACCAATTTAGCTATCTTATCGCAGGGAAAGTTAATATATGCTTTTCACACGTAAATTATTATTATATTTGACTATATTAATTTCTGCTACATCTTTATATTTTGAATGCAAATTGTATGTTAATTTTAATCTAAGCTTAAATAATATTCCAAATGGAAAATCTTATTTCATTCCTGATTTAAGAGCTCTTACGATGTTTAGTCTTTTAATTAAATCATCAACGTAATATATTCGTAATATACAATTTCCAATATTGCCAGAAGAGAGAAGAGCTAAACGTCTCAGTTGCCTACATTAAGTTATCCATACTATATCCTAAACAGCCTCTTTAAGACCATTTAAGATGCATCCTTAATTCTCTACGCATTATCGTGCAAAAGTATAAATCATAAGTCAATATCGCCGAGCAAAGTACCGTATCGGAGTGATGGCAGATCCGTAACGAACCGACGGAAGCGGTCATAGTCGCTCTCCCGATCCTCCGGGCCGTTGTTAAGATCGTATCACGCGGTTCGATGAGCCGCCGTCTTTCCTTCGGTCCTGCGAGACAGGAAACTTGACGACGTCCGTCTCACGTCGGCCAGCGAGATGTGCGTTAGGTGCGCACACACACTCTACCCTCTTCTCTATCTTTCTATTCCTCATTTTCTTTCTCCCCACGGGGGATACCCAATAGAGAGCGTTCGACCATACGTGGATGTATGCTTGATGAAAGAAGGAAAGAGAGGGAGAGGGAGAGAGAGAGAGAAAGAGGAGCTCTTTTGGTGCATGTTTCCTAGGGATGCTGCCCCCGACCGAAAGTCAGGTTCCCATGCTCTCTGTCTAGCCGTCCTTGTCGCTTTTCGAGGAACCCACGGTCTCTCTCTTCATCCAACAGGCCCCAGTCTGCCACCTGTCCCTGCGTCTGGACCCCAAAGAAGGGACGACGTCTTCCTACTTGTAGAACACGCATCGCGGTTACCCGTTCCTTCTCTTATACAATTTCTCGCGTTCCCTTCCCCCGCGCTCTGTTCTTCACACATGATTCCCTTGTCTTTTCGTTTTGTTCTTTATCTGTTTATATAATTATAATATCGTACACGTTCGCTTAACGCGCTTTTGTCAACTACAGACGAACTCGCGACACTTTAACGAGTTCAGTGTCGGCTCGATCGCGATCTAATTTTCAGTGATTACGCAAATAACTGAGCCGTGATAATAATGGCAGAATCAATAGCCGCCGCACGAGTAAAAACGATAGACAGTCAGAAGTAAGCGTGTACCGTTTTACAGTTCGCACACAGACCCGATTAACGCTATTCCATCGCAGTGAAAGAATCTTTATCTGCCTTTATTCATTTTACATTTAATTTAAAGAACTCTCGTGGCATATTATCCTTCAATAATTTATGATGTCGAGAACGACATTATATTCGGCCTTCTCGTCCATATCCTCCAAATTACTTTTAGGTGGACTAATCGAATTTTTATGTCATGTCAATTTACTTTATAACTATTTAAAGAAATATTCTTCCGGCGAACTCCCGATAATATCGATTTACTTATCATAATTGACGGCGATCCGCAAGACAACGAAAATATTCAAGAAATATATAAAATATTCAAGAAAGGCTCACATATATACATACACATAAAATAGCGTCGTATAAAACTGTATTATAAAAAATTTACATCATATTGAAAACAATTATATATATATATATATATATGTAAAAAATATAAAATTGATTGAAATGTTAATGAACAGAATCATAGAATGAACGAAATATTGCAAAATGGAAGGTTTCAATATAATTGCCGTTAATATAAACAACAGATAATATAAAAGTGATGTCCTTAATACGTTTCCTGCGCAAAGTAATTATCACCTCTGATCATTTTTCAATTATGAAAGCAATATTCAGATAAATCAATCATTGCATTATTATCTTTCTTCTGGGATAGGTATTCGGATCTTCCTCTTATCATCATTCTATTTTCCACCTTTAAGAATATCTGGTTTTCCTATCTATGAATTGTGTGAGAACCGGATACTCGATTCGTTGCCCGTAACTCCTCCGTGAAAACGATCCAGAGGGACTGCCCCGGATTGATTTAGCGACCTAATGACGAACCAAGCCTCCCACACACGATCCACCGGCGATGCCTCGCCGTGGCTCTACGCACCCGAAAGTATTTTTTACCTGGATTTTCGAGGGCCCGACATCTGGTCAGATTTTGTTTCACAAAAAAGTTCAGCGGCCCCTTATCAAATATGAGTTCTTTCTTTCTCTCTCTCTCTCTTTCTGGGATTCTCTCTCTTCCTCCCCCTCTCTCTCTCTCTCTCTTTCTTTGTGGGAACGGTAAGCTCGCCGAACGATCGACTATCGAATAACTACTAACTAATCGAGCCCTCTCTCGATTTTCCTGCTTCTCGTCGTTAAAGACGGGACGTTGCGTCGATTTTTGACTAGTAGCCGACAGAGACACTTGTCTCTTTTGTGCCGGCCGCACGTGCCCTCTTCTCCCCGAACGCGTGCAAATGTTTTCGCGCGAGAAACCGACGACGACGATCATCAGCCCGGCGACGCGGCGATTCGAGGGGGACGTGTGCGAGCACGCGCGTTTTTTTTCCGGATACAAATTTATGAAGGTAGATCTTTCGAACAATGTCAAAATCTCCCGGACTACTCGCGCGCGTCCTTTCTGCCCCCTTTCCCTCTACCCGCCCTTTCCCTCCCGCCGCCTGTTTTCGCTCCCCGATCGATCGATTCTTCTTCCTACCGTTGCACCGCGCACACGAGGCCCCTTTTTGTAAGAAAAAAAAAAAAAACTTGCAGCTTTCCTTCCACGCGCCACATGGCTCGTTGCGTTTTTTTCATTCGCGGCGGGTTCCCCTATATTTCTCCCTCTCGTTTATCCCAGTTCCCGAATCTTGGATTCGGACCCCCTCTGTCCACGATGGATCTCGCGGCCAACGTCCGGCATGACCGGGGTCTCCGATCAGGGTAACGAATTCTCCTCTTTTTTTTTTACACGCGCGAGCGCAAGCTCTTTTTTCTCGCTTCTCCTTCTCCTGCCTCTTCCTCTCTTTTCCTTCCTGTTCGTGCGTCGGTTTGCCGCTCGTCCATCACACAATACGGAGAAAAAAAATTTCATTGAAAATTTGCTTAACGGTACAACCGAAACTGGGCCCGGTGTTACCTATAATGGGTTTCCTTCTTGCCCCGCGGGTCAGTCCAAACGCGCGGGACCACGGATACGTTGATGTCTCCATCGGGCATTATCGCATTCTCTTTATACGATTTAATATTAAAAATCTAAATATAATATTTATATAATATATTATATTTATTAATATGCGTGATTATGAGTTAATATGGTTTAAAACAAAATTCATAGATTATTTATCTTATTCTTTGCTATAGACGAGAAATGCTGACTGAAAATGTGTAGTATCAGTTTACTTATTGCGATTTCCAATCTAGGAAATGACTCTCTCTTTCGTATCGCGATAAAGTTACGTAAAATGAATTAGAAAATGATCTTGGGTATATTAATATTAATAGCAGTCACGAGCCTGTATTTTGAACTGCCATTAGAAAATGCCACAATTATTATCTCTAAATGTATCTTTCAATTTATTATTAGATTAAAAATAAAAGAAAGAAATATTATTCGTGCATTGAAAATACATATTTATATATATTGCATTTATAGAAATTATAACTTTTATTGTTAGCTAAAGTAAGTAGTTCAATCAAAAAATATAAAAGTTCAATATTTCTTTAAATCTATTTTTTGACTTACACTGTGGAAAACGAGATCTTTTTTAAACTCATAAAAGGACCATACGTGCATAAATTAAAATTAACACACCAAAAGAACAAATACTGAGAATACATATTTTCTTCAAGAGTGCGTCTTATCATCTTAATAAATTCATCGCGCGAGGATAAATATAAGTTATTTTTAATCATCTACGAATCGTCTATTCTAAAATAGACATGGTTTGAGATAGATATCATTGCAGATTTTTACATTTTTAGACAGACCTTTTTCCAAACTTGGCTTGCGCCGTTTTTAAAACAGATGATTCGTGTGACGATTAAGGTTTCAACTGCAACGTTCCAAGAATCGTCAGAAAGTGCGGCTTCGAGCCTTTCACCGAAAATCCGCTTTGCGCTTTCTACGCGCTCGCGTAGAATTACGTGCGCACGCACGCATCACGCACGCACGCACGCACGCGGCATTATCGCGATCGATGTTTTTCCGGGACCCAGGATCTTGCGAGGGTGAGAGCAAAGGAATCAACGTCGATTTTTGACAGGAGAGAATCGGGATCAATGGGAAATTTGCACGGCTAAACGGATTACAGATGTTTTCGGGCCCCGGCGGCACAATAGCGGGGCCCGAAAGTCGTCTCGAGGCGATTTCCCGATTCGCATTCAGAGGAATCGAAAATTCCGCGCCACTCCTCCTAGCGTGACTGCGTAAGGGCGCTCTTTTATCCTACCCTTCCTTCCTTCCTTCCTTCCTCCCGCCGCGTTTAAACCAACCCATCTGTCCGTCTTCGCGCTTGTCAGAAACGATAGTCCGTCTACGTGTCGCGACACATTTGGAATATTTTTCGAGAATATGAATAATATCCGTGATCTAATGCCACGTTTCTCACTTTCCTCCCCATCTGCTTCTTTTTATTACGCCGCGTTGATCTTCCCTTTAGATTTCTCGCGTGATCTCACATCTATTCAAGAAATATGGGCAAAAGTCGTTATTATGATACACCGTTATACAACGATAATTGCTATATCTGGCGTAAAGGCTGATCGCAACTTGATAATTACTTTCAAAAAGTACGAATCTTTTTTGCGTTTAAATTAAAAAATTAAATTTTTAAAAAGTATCTGATATTACTAATAAAGATAGCTCATATTTATTACAATAGCGCGAATAATTAATTCAAATACTGAAGTAGTGGTGGCAGAGAGATCTTGTTAGTTATAGATACAAAAAGAAAAAGAGGAAGGAAGGAAGAAAGAAAAGTTAAATGGAGAATTTAGTAGAGGCAAATGCGTGATTAAAGCCGGCGCTACACTTGTTTCGAAGTTGTTCGGGATCTATTTGTGACCGGCGAACCGTCGAAAATCAAAGCAACGCGCGGCGAACGACTCCGGAGCTATCATCTTCCTTTGCCCACCCACTCGTCTTGTTTTGTTTGCTCGTTTGTTCGATACCTCGGACACACGCCAGGAACCTTCTGGGACCTGGCTAAGCTCCCGGGGACACTCCCGTCCGTTTTGCGGACCGGATGAGCGAACTCTCATCTGGCAGTTCCTCTTTAAAACAATTTCTGACATCGAGATAAAATTGCGTGTTTGTACGCAAAC
Organism: Formica exsecta; assembly: GCF_003651465.1. Lineage (NCBI taxonomy): Eukaryota > Metazoa > Arthropoda > Insecta > Hymenoptera > Formicidae > Formica > Formica exsecta. The sequence goes on from NW_021850624.1 coordinate 767,027, forward strand.
TTGTTACTCAAGGCAAATTGAATTTAATCTAATTTAATTTAATAAATGTATCAGAAGGCATAACGCGATGGATTTACGGGTGTTAATCCAGAATCAAGTGATTTTAGTAGTGATACTTACAAAGAAAAAATGAATTAACCGATAAAAAAAATAGTGATTTTTAAAAGCTTATATTGTTAATCGATCCCCAGCTATATGTAATGTGTAATCCGTTTTTCAGAATTCTGTCGATTAATTTGTTTTTGCGTAACACCCTTTTGTATATGCCGTGCTTCCTATGGTCGATAAATTTCTTGGAGTATAATCGAATATATTGCAAAGGCGACAAAAAATGTTTATCCCCATTGCACTTGTTCGGCGCCGTTTCTTTCCTCTTTCACCTGTTCTTAAGCGAGGTGAATAAAAAGGACTTCACGTATCGCAAAGCAGCACTTCCGTCTTCGTAATCCAGGTACAACGAGAAGTTTTTTATCGCGAGACAAAAAAAAACAAAAAAAGGGTCGCTTCGTCAAAAAAGCAGCTCGATCGATACGCGGAACGGATCCAATGTATTTGCAGTCTCTCTTATCTACAATTTTCCAGCATTTTTTGCTATTTTTTTGATTTATAACACTTTTCGCCTTCTCGTTCGTGGCGCGTGTACTGTGAGAGAAAGGATTTCTCCAAATAAATTCTAGATTTACACATTTGTAACTGAGCCGATTTAGATATAAAAAAATGTTGAGTTTTCAATTTTGATTTTTCAACATTTCTAAAAGCCAGTAGACCTCAAAGATAATTTACAATTAGAAGAAATTAATTAGGAATTATTCTTATTTTGATCAATAAATAAATTATAATCGTGTTCTCGTCTGTTTTTTTTTTTTTTTTTTTTTTTTTTTTAACATTTTTTTTTTTTTTTTTTTTTTT
>NW_021850624.1:768754-773310 GCF_003651465.1 Formica exsecta
ACATTCCTGGTAATATATAATTTAATCTTTTATATTTAATTTAAAAGATATGATATAATTATATTTTGTTAGGTAACAGAAGAGGATATAAAAAAATTTTATAAACCGTTTGGTGAAATTACAGAAGTAAACCTTTTAAAACGTCCAGATGGAAGCTTAGTTGGATGCGGTTTTATACGATTTAAATGTATAGAAGATGCTTCGAAAGCAATATTCAATACCAATAAAAAGGAGTTTTTTGGTATTTGCAGAATTGAGTTTGTTTTTTTTTTTTTTTTTTTTTTTTTTGAACAGTTAAATATTGCGAAAATTGGCGAGAGCAATATTTTTATCGTCGCTCGCTTTTTAACATGCAGGCGTAATAAACAGGAGATACCATTACGAGTTTAGTTTGCCGCCCGCACGCGTCTAAAAAGCGGCACAAAAAGGCGGGCTTTTGATATTTCCTAATCTGTAACACCTTTCGTCTCCTTGTTTGAGGCGTGTGCCACTCGAGGAAAGGGGGATTTCCGCTTTGCGGCTTGACGCGGCCGTACGGTTTCGTGCGGGCCCCATTGGCTTTGTTGCCCGAGCCAATTTGGGTATTGAACTGCGATCGAAAAAGGGGTTCGAGAGAGAGACTGTGCGCCTCCTACCCCTTTCCCCTTCCCATTTACGATTCTCTCTCCTCGCTTTCGTACATACAAATCTACCTCGATAGCATTGTCGGCGGTATTGAGCCATCAAAATATTAAGGGTAGCGGCGCGTTCGAAGCTTACAGGTGCACTCGGGTTTTTGTAAGACGGCTTCTCTCTCTCATTGTACCATCGTGTTTCGCCACGTCGGAAAAAAGGGGTTCAATGTCGACGGATTTCCCCGTTGATCGCCCCGCGTTACATTGCCGATCGATTCACGTCGCGTGATTTTCTCGCGGCGCATAATGGCCGAGTATTTATAAGGCGTCTCAAAGTTTCATTCATATAATCAGTTGCGAAGATAACGTTAATCTTATTTAGATTAGATTAAATGACTAGTTTTTTTCGCGAAATTTTTTTTTCATAGATATATTGAGGGGAGATTAATATATTTCTTTATCGCTGATTTTTTTGGCTTATTCATCCGTCTAATATGTATATTTCAAATTTGGAATATACAGTTGATATATTAATTATATAATAATAAATTACATTAGAAATATAATTTAGAAAATAGATGTACAAACTTTTTTGTACGCGCGCCACGACTGTACATGTAGTATACGATAGAGTATTTATAGTCCAATATACATGAGAGCATACGTGCTCTTGATGTGATTAAGAAAAATTGCGTCTGGATATTGCATGGCTAATATGTCGAGCGAAACAATGTATGGATCGCGAGAGTAATACGTCTTGCGAAAATTTATCGAGGGCCAACGGATTATCGACAGGTGCGCTAGGTCGCCCTGACTCTCTTTTTTCCCTTTGTATCCGAAGAAGGGTTCGAACGCGGCCCGTTTAGCAGGCCCATTGATCGCACGCTATATTTATCGATCGATTTGCGTAACTTTTCTCCTCTCTCTTTCTTTTCGGGTAACTCTTCCGGGTGCCTGATTGAAAGGTTCAATAATGTGCTCTTAATAACTCGGTTCACAATCATGCCACAGCGAACTTGACGTTGATGTTTTTTAAAAACATTCTCACTGAATATAAAGTACAACTTTATTACGTTTTAATATAATCTCTGTGTGATTGCATAATGTAAATAAATTAAAAAATTTTTTTGGGATATATTATAAATACAAGTTTGTCGTTACATTACGACAGATAATTATTTGTAAATGTATAATTAAAGTATTATATATAATTCTGAAATTTATTTTCCCGTAGAAATCTATATTAGAGACGTCAATAATGAAAAGATTCGCATAAAGAATTTTGCTTTGGAGAATAGAAAAGAATATTATTAATTAAAAGTAAATTTATTAATAGAACATATATTAATATTTATTAATAGAAAAGAATATTACTAGTTAATTAATCTAATCCAAATAAGATTAACATTATCTTCGCACTTGACTATCAGAAGCACCCGACGAGATCTCGAGCTTTGCTATCGCCGATTTTTAGCTAGATTTCTCGGTCACGCGGTCACCCGCTCACCTGGCTACCGATGACGCGACAGAAAAACACCCTGTCGCGTAGTTAGAAGAGAGGGAGAGAGATCTTAGAGGGCCCGAGTATCCGCTGGACCCCCATGAGTTCCCATGACCTCGGCCGACCCCGAAGATCGAAAGAGGGAGGAGAGTGCGCTACGCGGCTTTGACCTCGGTCAGAGGTCACGCATATGTTCCGCCGCCGTTGCTGCGACTTCCTGCATTTTTGAGAAATTTTCCCAAAAACTTTGGCCCCTCAACTCGTCCTGTCCAGCCGCGAGACCGGCATCGGGCTTTGAGATTGACGCGCGAGATGGACACTTATAGTAACACCCCACATTGCACGATGGTATGGGTAAATAATATTCTTCGTCCCGATGTGCACGGCCATCCACCGTAATTTTCGTTTCTCTCGACAACAGTATATCTTGGGAAACGGACGTGTCAGTAGTTATTTTCGTCAAAACCTTCATCAGATTTCAAAAGCCGCATAATGATGTTGATTTGATATAAAATGGCGTCATATTTTTTTGACAAAAACGTATGTATCTATTTTTCTCCGACCATTTTATTGGATTAATCGCGAATAATTAATCAAGGGAGTAATATAAGTAGTAAATTATTATTTATATTAATTAAGATGTATTAACATTTTTTTATCATTTACTCTTTCGTAATTCTCAATTATTTGATTCGCGTTTAAGACAATTGATGCAAAAAAATATGCTTCTTTGATATTAATATATCGTGTTTTTAACATAAATATTTTAGCATAAAATATGAGGGGAAAAAAATAAACGTCTACATCCTTTTAAAATCTAGTTTCTTGGGTCCAATAAAGATTTACTATCACCACGTTTCTCTTGGCAGAGGTTTGCGACAAAAAAGGGTTAAAAGAGGGGTAAAATCGCAAAGCGTAACGAAGAGGTGGTGAAGAGTTCTCACTTTCGAAGCCTGGTTCAAGCGTGGAACTTATAACAAGATAATCTCTCCATACTCGTGTCGCGACTTACGCCAAGTCACGAATAGTCGCCATCCGTAAGGCCTCTCTTCTACGATCCGAAAGAATCGAAGGCAAAAAAAAAAAAGAAAAAAAAGAGAAACGAAGACAAGGATGTTTGCTCGCGACTGTTAGAACATTGTAAAGAGAAATTCTTAAAGCGCCATAAAGACGCGAACACGCTTTTTCCTTACAGGACTTTTTTCCTCTCTACTCGCTCTCTCTTCGGTCTATCCTTCGGGATCTTCTTCCAGTGAATAACCCTTTCGGCAACAATCACTCAATATTTTTTGCTCTAATTTTTTCCGACTACCACCGGCAAAAAATTTCCAGTTTGGCACAACATAATGGCAACGCCTGGGCGAAACATATCGTAATTCACCTAAGAAAACATCTTTGTGGATGCATTCCTTTCCGCGTTGCAAATCATATTTCAGTTTGTCGATCAAAAAAAAAAAAGGGGACGAATAAATAGTTTCTTGTGTCTCTGTTTGATGGTTTAACAATACTTTGCGAGAAACGAAGGTTACAAGTCCACATCAGTAGATTTATGAAGAGTTTCGTTTTTGCTACTTTTAAACTGTACAATGAAAATTAGTTGCAGCGTTCGAAATATAACAGTAAAACGGTAGAATTTATGTATGCGAAGAAAATTCAAAATGGTCGATTTTATATCGATAAGCCCACACGTTCAAACGAAAGCTTTAAACGCATGAAATATCCTGCTCTTATTTCTCAACACATATCCTTTGTCTCGATGATGCGTATTTTTAGTAAAATTGACGGAATCGAGATCGATGCGATCGGCAATATCGATTCCGATTACTACGCGTCTTTCTATATTCATCATAAAGGAGCTACCGGGTGTCAGGAGTGTTCGAAAAGAGCCAGACCTCGGCTACGCTTTGAGACCCGTCTCTAATTCGTCCGGCTATAGGATCTATGCGGGGGCCGAGGTGAAAAAAAAAAAAAAAAAACGTACCAAGTTGGCCCAACGGAGTACACGCTCGTGTTGTTGTCGCGTGTTATTCGTGACGGAAACGTCAAGCCGTGACCATATATTATACACGAATGACTGAAAATTCTTCGTATTACAAGTAACGAAACACGAAAGACGGACTCTTTTCAATTTCTTCCCTTTTACAATAAAACTCAATTTGATTATTTGTCCTCGCTCGTGTTTGGTCGATTTTTGACATTTCTACATACACGCGACATGTACAATGACAACTTGGCATTTATTCTTATCTTAATGGTATCGTAATTTAAAATACTCTATTTTGAAAAGAGTATATTTTAGATCTTAGATTTAGTAAAATTATTGATAGAAAAATTGGGTTGTCGATATTTTTTTCTTATATTTGTATTCCACAAAAATTCGAATTATAAATTGTATTCAGAGAGTTGCCCTCTTAAAACAGATAATCAAACATGTATATATA
>NW_021850624.1:773688-806391 GCF_003651465.1 Formica exsecta
TATATATATTATTTGTTGTAGTTTGCTTACACTTACACAAATAGAAATACTTTACGTGACATATGTCTCGCGTCTGAAAAATCGCTTCAACGTACACGCCGTCGGGATCCCACGGAATCGTCTCCGCGGTATCCGGTTAGAAAAATCGAAAATTAAGTCCCCTGGATACAGTGTGACGATGAATCCGATATAAGGAAGCCACCAATTTTCCGCGACCATCATTAATCTCCGCGTTTAAGTGGGAAAAATATTTGCATATCGGGTTACGCCGGGCCGGTTTGAACGAGCTATTAGAAGATAGAACGGGATTGAAAATCGGCGAAAGGATGAAAGAGACGATGCGAGGAGTGGAAAATCGTCTTGAAGCAGTCTACGCGAAGGTTTACAGCGATCAATTGTCATTCAAACGATTCGTACGCACGGTTAAAATTAGGGCGGCCTTTGGTGAGGCCCCCTCCTCGTTCGTCGTATTCGGAGGGAGAAATTCGGTCTCCCCCTACCCTTCCTCTCGCAACCCCCGGAACGAGGCGAGCGGGCACGCAGCCATCGGTGTGTCCACGTACTTAAACAAGACGGAGAGGCATCGATACGAGAGAAAAAGGAAGGGGAAAAAAAAACAGTTCACGCGCGGGGAGGAAGAATGAATGTCGCGCCGGTAAGAGTCCCCGGACCATATGCAGATCCGAAGCACAGATGCGACGTGTAACGTGCGCCCGGGAATCATTCCGACCGGTTTTTTTGCCGGACCGTGATCGCGGCTGACCGACCCCTATGCGACGAGCGTCCGAAACAGAAGGAAAAAAGCGGGGTTCGCGCCACGCCGCGCCGTTGACTGTCCCCCTTAATAAGGGGGTGACGCAATGACCGATCGCTATCATTAAAGTCGTCGGTTGATCGACCGCGGTGGCTCCCGGTATAATCTCGTATCGATATCCCGCGGTATATTGCGACATTTCGTTTATTATTTCGTCCCGGGTCTTTTTGGCGCGCAATTTCGAGCGTATCCAGGAATTGATCTGCGGACGGTGATTTCATCGCGGCATATGTCGTAACGAGAAAGGAAGAAAGAGAGAGAGAGAGAGAGAGAGAGAGAGAGAGAGAAAGAAATCGTCGATCTCTCTCTATCGTTAAACGTTACATCGATACATCACGTCCGATCGTATTGGCAATTTCTCACGCACGAGCGCTGCACTTGACGGAGAAGCAAAAAAATAAGCGGTAGAACAAAAAAAGAAACAACTACAATACCGCAGAGCTAGACGCCTCGACGATGTCTATCTCTCTCTCTCTCTCTCTCCTTCTCCTTCTCGTTTATTCCTTCATTATTACTATTATTATTATTATTATTATTACCATTGGCGATCGCGCGGTACTCGTGACGAGATTGCATGATCCGCGACACGTTCGGAATCGGCGGAATCGGAGACAATCCGCGCGTAGATCCGATCGGTTACGGTTCTCTCGAAGAGAGAGAGAAAGACGCAAAACGACCGCGATCCACGCTTCGTTGCTTTTCGGCGTATATTGGAAGTGAGTCTAGGCGACGGAATGGTCTCCGTCGCGCCGCGCCGTTTCGCGCCACGCTTGGTCGCTCCTAATCATAATGAAACGTGCCAAGGCGCCTACTTACGCGAACACCTTAAAAGCGATTTCTATCTGCTCGCCTGTCGGCATCGCCTGTCCCTCTCTTTTCTTTTTTTTCTTTCTTTTTTTTTTTTCGGGTCCCGCTCGCGCCTTTCTCACCGTACGGTGCATCCGCGACAAGATATCACACCGTGATACTTCGGTACAAGTGATTTTGGAAGTTTAAGTCGCTCAAAGTGACGAAACGATGGTCAGAAATGATGGCCTTCTATTTCCATCATCGATTATCGCAACCTCGAGATACTTTCTGCTCGCTTTTCTATATATGTAGTGTATTTTTTTATTTTTTTTTTTTCGTACGGTGAAAAGTTTTTTGTAACTATCTCGGTATTATTGACAATTAAATAATAAAAATTATGGTAAAAATTACATTATTATACATATTTAATGAAATTATATTGTCATTCATATTTAATAAAATATAAAGAGATTATCTAATAATCTTTATCTAAAAATCTCTTTTATAAGATTATGTAATATTTTTTTTCTAAGAACAATTTTGTGAGAAATTATCTCGAGACAAATGTTTAACTTATATCCTACAATATTTTGATTATTCAAATTCCTCCAATTACTTCAACAGAGATAGTGAGATTTAAAGTATGTGAGATATTTAATAAGCTAATGAATAATTTTTTTACAAAGGAAATCATATAAATATATGGATGTGTGTCAAGAGTCACATAAAAGGAGCTGCAGATTTAGCAGAAATTGTACGTAGAAAATTCGTTTGCGCGGAAATGGACTCTAAACACAATAACCTGATGTTTGCTTACATACATACGTATCTACCGGAAAAATCAAAGATATCACGCGACGATAAGTCTGAATAATGAGTCTTTTCGCACGCCGCGCTTTCTGAACGAAGGACGCATGGCCTTCTTCGAAAGAGCGAAAGGTGTCCTAGCGCGAAAATGTTTTAGAAACGCGGACATATGGCAGCCGTGAGGCTTCCTTTCCGCTCGACTCGCACAGAGGGACTCGGCTCCCGAAAAATTACCTTTTTTTACCTTTTCTCTCTCTCTCTCTCTCTGCTCTTTAGGGGTGTCCCTCCTATGTGATTCGTGATACATCGCCCATTCGCGTGAATAACCAGATAATTATCATGGATTGGGGAAAATCCGTCGGTTTGCGTAGTTCTTGTGCTGAAATATATTTCTCTTTTTATAATGGTCTCTTAAGTAATTATTTATCAATCGAGAAACGTGTGGCGATTATATTTAGCATAGCAACAACCTCGCGAAAGAGAAACGCGTTTTTTCTTTATAGGAAAGATTGGGCTTTTTTGGAGGAAAAATAATTGGTTTATATACATATTTTTAAAAAGAAAATTACTTCTTGAAAAGAGAGATAAGAGCAATACAAAGAAATGCTTATGAAAAATACACAAAATTTGTTGTTAAAAAAGGAGCCTTTTAAATTTAAAAAAAAAATTAATAAAAATTAATTGTGATTGATGCTAAATATCTATCGACAAACAAGGTGGCTTATACATTTCCGCGCCCTCCGCTTCCGACATATGTATTTCCATTTCCGTCTCCCCTTATTAGAATCCGTCGCTGTTCTCGTCGTTCTTTTTTTGGAACCATTCGTGTCAATACATCCGACTGTTCATAAGTGTCGGCACGCGGGAAAAAAAAAAAGTAAAAGTTAGCGCAACAGAGGGTGGAAAAAGAGGCTTGAGAAGTAGAGTTTGGTTTCGAAAAAAAGAGCAGGTGACATCAACAACGGGTGGCCAGAATGTGTCGCAAAAAAGTTCGGTCAACCGTAGACAGATCGGTGGGGCATCAATAAATATAGACAAAGGGTGGCGGAAAAGAGGCGGTGAAAAAAAAAATGAGAATTTAGGATGAAGAGGAAAACTAATTGAGTCGTTGCGATGCCTTAGAAAGCAAAAACGATCGCGGCACGCTTCTTTTTTTCTCAATGGCGCTTAAAAAACGAGACTTTTTTTAGTCTTTACAGCCTGTAAAATATAGCCACAAGGTCGAGAACTTGTACTAAGGACGGATTAATAGTCTGAGAGGGTAAATCGGATTTTAAATTCAAAAGTTCTCCGGCACATTCGCGCTAATTTCAACTTGTTCGCTCTCTCCTGTTATACTCCCTTGTTCATCGGAAAGTAGTTTGCCTTATAATACGCCAAATCACCATTATTTCGCAAGCAACCGCAAATCTTCAACTTTAATCTGATTCGATCCCATTCGCCCCTCGTGAAAAGCGTAGAGGCGGTATTTTGCTACTTCTGGTTAAAGTCGGTCGATTCGCGATATGAAATATGATGTCTTCGTTGTCAAGAGAGAGAGAGAGAGAGAGAGAGAGAGAGATAGATAGAGTGAAAGAGGGAAGGTGAAAATCTGAGCCGCGTTTATGGAGACGTAATACGGCACGTTTGACAAATTTCGACTCTCGACTAGCGCGAACAGAGGCGTTCCACGTGTTCCATTACAACGCGAAAAGATTATCCCCGTCGAGTTTACAGAACGAACGTGGATCCGGCGCGTCGAGGAAACGCCGGGAGTCTGTAAGGAAAACGATGCGTCACCTTGCACCCGGGCGGATTTTTTCGGCGTCGTGCCGAGGGTGAGGAGCAACAGAAGGCAACCACATATGACGATGCGTTTTCCTCGGCGTGAACAATTTTCCCGATGGGAGCGAACGAGAACCGACTGTTTAAATCGAGTGAGAAAATTCGACTGATTGCAGACAGCCACACTGAAAGATGCAGTCACCGGTGAAAGCCGATCCAAGGACGCGCCGTTTTTTGAATATGTGATGAGCAAGAAACTGGAAAAAGAATCGAATAGAAAAGAGTTTGAAAATCAATTTCTAGCTGTTTTCGAAAATTTTATAAAGATTTTATCCTCCTTATCGAGATGGTGAGAATTATTAGGCAAAATATTAATCTCCATATCAATCGTTAATTAAACATAATAATATTATTATTAAATATATCTGACTTACAATAGGGAGATAACGTTATAACTCTCTGACGTGAATCCGAGATGACCGAAAAAAAAAAAGAAAAAAGAGAAAGAGTATCGCGGGAAGTTTACGGACGGATGGGAAAGGTGAGATAAAATCGTGTTAGACGCACGCGTGCGCACGCACAACGGCACGTGTGTAGACTCGCGATTAATTATCGCTATAATTATTGCCAACGTCAACGCGGACGCGCATCCATTATGTGGATATAGGTGTACGCGCGCGTGTGTGCACGGGAGTTTGGCTAGACGAGCTAAAGTTCACATTCCATAAGCGATCGATCACGGGAACAGGTTTTCACCTCAAGTTTAGCTCGGGGCCGAAACTCGACGGAAAAAAAAAAAAAAAAAAAAAAAAGTGTAATTCTATTCTCCAGACGGATCGCGTCACGACGACCATCCTTTTTTCTCCATCCTCGCGAAATTTATGCGCCGCTACTTGCAAACACAAACGCAAAAACGAGTGATTATATTATTGTCCGTTTGTCGCGTTTTGAGCGACGGTGAAGCCTTTATCGAATCTGTGTCTTTGACGGCGACGTCTTGTCGAAATCCTCATCGAAATGCACGAATTGTCCGTTTGAGGGAATATCGTGGATCAAGCAGGGTGGAAAGGATAACAGGGGAGGGTGTTTTGTGAAATAAGGTGGGGGGATGCAAATATTATTACTTAATTATCGTTATTCTTAATCAGGGAGTATGTATCCTGATTTAAGGAAAACACAGCAATTTTGAACTTACTTGTTTGTGTTGTTCTTTGTTACTCGATTATTTAGACGGCGTGTTGCAATTTTTTACTCTTGTATAGGTGCAGTCATACTGGTCCAGTCATACTGGTTTGTTTTTTTTTCCTCGTGCTTTAAATCAATTAAAAAACATTGATTTAAAGAAAAACACATATATATATATAATATAAAAAATGATGGTTGTATTAATATTAGACGAATTTCTTAAAAAGAAAACGATCATGTTTTTCTCTTATCGAGGAAAGGAAGTAATATACCTAAACGTCGCCGATAAACAACGGATAATGACGGCAGTATCGAACGATCGTACGTACTATTATTCTGATTTATGGATACTCGCGGACGGTTCGCAAACTCGCTACCGATTGCACGATAATTACACGCGCGTTCTCCGACATTCCACGATCTCGATCGGTCCGAGCGATTAGCCGACAGATCAAACCGACGAGAGACGTTCTAGAAACGTTTAACACCTAGATATTACCGATGCGCGATGACTCGCGTTTTTTCGATCGAGTCGCGAGGGGAAAAAAAAAAAAAAAAAAAAAAAAAGAGATGGAAAAAAACATTACAACAACACCGTGACAATCTTTATCTAAGGCTCTATCCAGGGTGGTAACGGAGAGCAACCCTGCATCCGTAAAACAGACTCTCGGTCCAGAGACGCGGAACGTCGGATCTCGCGAAGAGTGAGAGTTAGCGAGAAAAAATGAGAAGGGGTTAAGGGGGGCAAAGAGAGGAAGGAGATCCGAGCGAACAACGAGGATGGAGTGATCTCGTAGTCCGAAAGATAGCAACGGAGATAGAGAGATGAAAAGAGACAGAGAGAGAGAGAGAGAGAGAGAGAGAGAGAGAGAGAGAGCGTGAACCAGAGACGGTGGTACAGAGGACGCGATGTACCCGCTTAATTATCCCTCTCTCATGTATGCGCCTAGCTTTTACGCTCACCTCTCAGTCGCTCCACTATCCTCATCATCCTCGTCGTCGTCGTCGTTGTCGTAGGGAGAGAAGCGACGGCGAATGATGATGGTGGGGGATCGGCCGTACGCTCGACTAGGGAGCGAGCGAGACGGCGCGCCGTCGTAGCGCGCTCGGCTTAGCTGGCGGCTTGGTGAGAGAGAAGAGCCCCTGGTGGGGGTAGTGCACGCTCCGGTCGCCGTTCCGAGGGCCGCCACGGCGGCGCAAAACATTCAGTCGGCAAAAAGTAGTCAAGGGGTGAGCATCACCCTGAAGGTGAGGCCAACGGGAGCGTACGCACAGCGACCAACGAGAGAGGAAATCCCTAGTATCGCCGTAGCTGTTAAAGCCGCCGTCGTCGCGTCCGCACGTCGCGGATCGCCTCCGTCGGCGCTCCCGTTTATCCGGCAATTATCCGGAGGATAACAAACATATATATATCTTGTCGTTCGCCAGTTTCTTGTGCGAGGAAATCGCCGTCGCAAGACGCGAGACATCGCGTAAATATACGAGATATAAGTATAGTGAAGATCGTTCGCGAGTGTGCGTTTCTTTCACCCCGAGTCACTCTACGCATCAACCCTCTCTCCCTCGTTTTCTCACCTTCCACCTCAACGGGCCGCGTTCACCGTTCGCCACAGTTGTTGCGCCAACGACGGAGATGAACGACGGGACCATCGTCGTCGCGGCACGGACAAGAAACCGATGAGTTGGCCGCGGTTGTCACCGGGGCCCTAACTTTAATAATATCATCGCGGCACGATAATCGCGCGCCTCGTTCCGAAAGTTTTTCGGCATCATGAGCCGCGCGACTGCCGCGATCCTCGCGCCGTGGCGCGACTTGGTGCAAGGTCGCCGCAGCAGCTGAGACTTTCAAAGTGCGGGACACGTCAAGGTCAGCCCCGCGCGTTCCTCCGCGCGTGTCCTGCGCCGCCGGACGATCACGACGACGACGACGACGACGAGGAGGTGGTCGAGGTGGAGGATCACGACGAAGAGGCCGAAGACGCGGGAGTGGAGAGCCGTAATAGTGGTGCCGCGCGATCGGCATGGAGGTGCGCGCGATGGAGTACCGTCCCGTGTTGCCCGCGGGGGTGATGCCAACAGGACTCCACCAGGACTATCACGCCGCAATCCCGGACCTCAGCCCGCCGAGGAGCCAGGGCTCCTCCACCGGCGGCGCATCTTCGCTCGGCGACTATGCGCCGCGAATGTACACGCCGCCCACGCCGCCTACGCCGCACGAGGACGAGAAGGTAAAGGGCGCGGGTATATCGGACCCGGTATATATCCCCCCCCCCCCCCCCCCCATTTCGCCAATTTTCGTATCTACGAGCGTCGATAAGACCACCCCCTTCTGCCTCCCCTTCCTCTCGATGTTACGACTCAATTTGCGATTGCTCAAGTAGATTGCTGAAAGCATCTCAAGTGATATAAGTTTGATAGAGGTTCTCTCATGTTCGGGAAGAGTGATCTTTCTCTTCTTTGACTAGAACGTGAAGGACTCGATGAGATATAATGGTGCCGCTCAAATTTTTTTTTTTTTTTTTTTTTTAAACTTTGAAAGAAGTTTTAAACTCGGAAAGATTGATGCAATTAAGATCTAAATTCCCTCGCGTTCCCTTAAAAGTCGTTTGCCTTCGAGGCCTTCAATTTGTTTACACCACTTGTCCCTTTATTTAGCATTGAAAACTGAAACTTTGCGAGCGCGATAAATGACCGATCAATTTCTGTCGTTATGATACAATTGTTGTTACTTTATTGTTAACGAGCACTCGCTAATGATTAAAATTGTCCGAAATAACGAAGATAAAACGAGAGGAAGTATCATCGGGGTGGAAATAAGTAAATTTGTTTATTCATATTCGGGCTGTTTTTCTCTTTACTTGGTTATATATTAGGCTATATTGGAAATCGCGTATGAAAGTAGCTATCGTCTCAGCACAGTGCGATATTAAAACCTAAACAAAATAAATATTACGATACAAAAGTTTCGTAGGCTCGTAAAATATGAAAATTTCATTTTTATTTTTAAGTTTTATTTTTGCCATTATTTTATTAACTTTATTTATTTAATTATCATTCTTGTAATCTCATTAAAATATCGCAAAATAATCTTAGTCTTGTATAAAGTATACACATTAATAATACTAATATATTGACTCTAAATCTCGGCGAAAAACTCATAATTTACGTAACACTTTCTAATACAAAATAATATTATAAAAATTATGGCGTTTTAATCCCTTGAAATTTTATAAATAATATAATTTGTATTATATTACTTTCGATCTTTTAATAATAAATTTACATTAAAATATTTAAAACTGCTAAGAATGCTAAGGCGCGCAACTTTCAGAAACACTTCGACAAGTTGTTGCAATTTGAGAAGGGAACGATTCAAATTTGTCGAAAGAATTAAATTATATAGGGTGTAAAAGTTACCAAGTTACGTGCAAAATTAAGAATGTAAATGTAGGAATAACAAGCGATGACATTTTTTAATCGTTTTTTTCGTTAACTATTTATTCGTTTTATCTCATTTATTTGTTAATTGTTTTTATTTATACGCTCTAATGACTATATGAAAAATAAAACGACAGTTAGTCAATTCATCGCGACAATAAACACAAAACAGGCACGTAACGTACGGCAATAAAATCAGCGTCAACCGCAAATTTTCAACGTGATGTTCATTATTCGATCACGTGTATGGAAACTCACGAAATTTTATCGGACTCCGTGATACTCCCGGCGAGGTCGAGGACGAGCAACTACACAAACTAAAAAGAACGATGTGTTTGATTGAGAGAGTGAATTAGATGAAATCGCCCGTGTGTTATATACAAAAATACACTTTAAATAAAATCAACAAAATTTTACATTGCGTTGATTTTATTGACGAATAATTGTGTTAAAATGCAGAGGACATTAATTATATAATGCATCTATTAATTTTCCGTTCAATATATATATAAAAACGAATAAGAGTTAATGATATTCAAAATGATGTAAATAATTATACTCAGATTTCAAAACTAATAGCTTCTTCTCTCTGATTGTACTATCATGGTAGATAAAGTGGCATCATAAAAAAAATCACACACACACAATTCAAATATTTGATTTTAAAAAGTTCAATTTTTTTAACGCGATTATCTCTCTCTCATTTTTCTTCTAAAGAATAAATTATAGTAGAAATATTAAACGGGAATCTAATGAATATCTTTTGAGATTATTATATGAATCAAGGATTTTCAAGTAGAATATCATCCAAAAACAATAGAATTCGAGAACACTCATGAAAATTAAATCGACGAACTTTGATAAATTCCTCCTTCCGTAGCATTTACGTAGATTACGATGAAAAGATGAATAGAGGAGTACAATATGAATACTTACAATAGATTGAATACACGAAGATCTTGTTAATTGTCAACGTGATCGATTAAGATTGTCATCGTACATAACTTGACTAAATTCGCATAAATATTCATGATTTTGTAAGTCGAAATCATTTTAAACTGTCAATTTTTAACGAATGAAAATATTTCATCGATTTTTACACAAGACGCTTTATTTGGTAATCAGATATCATCGTGGAGCTATGAAGCTTGTTCACAAAATTCTCCGGGAAAAATTCTAAGTGAACATTCGTCGGTGAAGCGAAGCGACGCCGAAGCCTTCGCGTCCTCGTCGAATTGCGTTTCGCTCGACCTGACCGCGCATTGTGTAACCGTGTGCGCGAACAATTATATTTACGCTCAATAAAAAGAGAGAAATTGTCACGATAAGTGGTCGCCTTGAAGCGGGCGATATTTGCGTGCTTAGTCCTCGAGACTAGTAAAAAGTCCACTCCACGCTTAACTACTTCGATAAATTTCACGATACCCCGCGCGTCGCGCCTCGCGTGAAAGAACCAAGGATCGAACGGATGATCGAATTAGACATCCTTGCTACTAAAGTGCGCGTGGCCGGACGAAGGAGTCTCGCATCTCGCGGACCCGAGAGAGAGATCAGATTATCGCACTGAAGTCATGAATAAATGTAAATCGGTGCAATACTATCCCGGGTTAGTTTCTTTCGAGTTTTCTCGTGGACGTGCGAGATTCAGGATTTGTTGCGCTAGGACATAAAGCAGCGTACACAGATGTATTCGTGTATTTAATGCATATCCTGAAAATTTCTTCAGATTTGGATTTATCATTTGAACACGTCATTATAGAAAACAATAAAAAATAATATATTTTGCAAATTATTTGAAACTGCTAAAGAAAGACGTGCGAAAAGCGATTTATAATTAATATCGGTGAGAGAATCTGTTTAAAATTGTATAAATTTTTATTTTATATTTATCAACATCCTTTAAAATTTACGCGAATATTTTTTTAATACACAAGTTCATGACTCAATATCTCTGTTGAGGAAGAACTACTTCAAATTGATCCAAGAATCCCTTGATGAAAGGTGGGTGATGGAATACACTATATATAAAAAGAAATAAACCAAATAGAAAGAGAGAGAAAGAGAGAGCGTGATATAAGTCGCAATAAAAATCAACACTGATCGATCCCGGTCGGTTCTTGCTGCGCTTCGTAAGAACGCAATGTGTCTCAGATATTCGTACGAAGCGACGGGGGAAGATTTTGTGAGGCTGCCTGTCTTAAAGATGCTTTCACAGTGCGCAATTTTCCAGAACCGTACGACAATGACGCTGTCACAATAAGGGCTTCTCCAAGCGCGCGGCCCGCTGGAAAACGAAAAAGATAATCTGCTTGGGGTACAGAAATAAACGATACGATCGACTCCCTGTGTATCGGAGCATCTCCTTTCCACTTTCTCTCTCTCTCTTTATTTCTCTCTCACTCCTCATCTTTCATTCGATGGTGGGGGCGAATCTTGAATGGCCAGTGAGGAAGGAGCGTACCGCGGATTGAAAAGGGATGTGGCAGGGATGAGGAAATTGGAAGGGGATAGAGAGCGCAGGAAAGAGAAGCTCTATATTTTCTTTCGTATTCGGCGAGTAATTCCATTTGTGCGTCACTGAGATTCTGAAACTTGACCTGTTAAAAAGTCTTTTTCTACCGGCTCTTGTTCGCCGAGCTGCGAACGTCGTCTTATTGGAAAACACCTTGGGATACTCAATTTTCAGGGATTCGGAAAATCGTCGAAATATTGTGGCAGATTCGCAATCGCTACGTATAATCGCGACGGAATGAAATCTTGTTTTCAGAAATTTTCCTCTAAGATTATTTTAAAACGCGTATATAAAAAAAGTATATTCAATTTTACTCTTGACCCCTAAACTTTAATGCTTTCTTGATGTACTCGCGCGTATCATTAATATGAATCATATTTCGTGTATTATCAGATGAGAAGCTGTACCCTTTGCTTTTTACAAGCTAAGGTTGCTAAGGTAACGAAAGGGGAGGAAAGCCGCGAGAAGGAATATCGTTAATTCACTTCCGTACTTTTGTTTTAATAACTCTTTCGTCACCAGGATAGTCTGGTTTCGTTTGTACGTCGACGAGATCGCGTAACTCGATGCACTGGAAAAAGTCCTTTTGTCTCGAATGCACGTCGTCCGCTCCGTAGAAAATTGCAGAGAAATTCGGGAGAAAAACGGAATGAAGCGCAATGCGGTGCTCTGTACAATGGGAAAAATAACGAAACCAGCGCAAATCGACCTAGAGAATTAATTCTGATAACGAGCGCCTAGGGAAAGCGATTTTTGGAAGTTCCCCCCATGCAAATTGCTCGTCGATCGTTTTCTTCCGTCGTCGACAACTTTTATCGTTAGAATTGAGAATTGTTTATAAGAGCAACGTTCTTCTGGAATTTATATATTCTTTACTTTTTATTCAACGCAGTGATGATTCAATTATTTTTGGCACTCGACTATATCTCATTTTGTCTCGGACATATTTTTGTTTTAGAGTGACGTTCGTTTTGATAACTTTGAGTAGTCTCGAACGAAAGACGGATCTCGCTTTAACTCGAGCAACCTTAAATAGAAAATAAAAATTTGTAGAATATATATTAAGCGCGAGACCCTTTTCTTCTCTGACGACACAGGATACCATATTTCTCCTACGGAAGTTATAAAAACGCGTCGTGTTCAACGAGATTGGGATGGCAGAACCCACACGCGTTTCTATTTCTAGTACTAAACTACTTGGGAAAAAAAATTGTACGTGAGAAAGAGAAAGAAAGAGAAAAAAAAGCAATTTCTTTTTTCACTCTGCCGACCTTGATGAAAAAAGGGGAGTGCGTTCACATTATGAAAATTACTAATTCACATAATACCCATGTCTAAACTATATTTATACTTTCTTTATAAAATGATGATTTTATCGTATATTCTCCGAGATATTATTAAGGAATAAGGTATCCATTTTAATAGCACAGTTAAAGTTTGATTAATATTAGACTTATATAATTTCTCCGTGCACATGTTCTCGCGAATTAAACTCTTTTTCTCCTTCTCTCTTTCTCTCTCATTCACTCTCTTATTGCACAAACTACGTAACATTAATTAGAATGATGCCTCGACGAAAATCATGCGCGAATAAGCTTGAGATTCATTTGGCCAAACATCCCGTTTACGGAAGTATTCGTGTTTCACTCCTGCGTACCATGAACATGAAACTTATTGTACGTACAATATGCTCACAGCAGCTAGGCAGACGCGGATATTATATCGTATGTACATAGATTGTATGTTTGTATTTAGTCAAGTTTATTGAATGTGAGAAATATAATGGTATTTTTTTAAAAATAATTTAAGATTTGATTTTATTTAATGTAAAAATGAATAAAACGGGTACTTTAAATTGAAACGAGTATTGAAGTATCTACGCCTCCGTCGGTCGTGTATGTTGCACGTGATGTTTTAATAATAACATTGAAACATTTAGAATAATATCTTCTTAGAAATATAAATGAAAATAATAATGATTTTATAAGACAAGTAATGCTATTAAATCAAAACATAAATTTAAGAAAATATTTAAAAACAAAACCGACTGTATCTCTCGTATTATTTTATTTACCAATTAATTCGAAGTATAAATTTTATTAAAATAAAAGTTTAATTAAAACCTTAATACCGACGTATATTATAATTAAAGGAATTAAAAATATCTGCACAGAACAATGGTTTCTCATTAAATTTGATTAATCGCTCTCAAATTTCATCTCGATACGGTGTTTACGCGCGATACTTTTTCACTTAACAATCCATAGTAGTTTTCTGCCGCCGTTAAATCATGCGGCGTCTATCGTTGGAGGAAAGTACGGTTGATCAGAGACACCCTGTATACACGTATATACGGTCAAAGGGTGGGACCGGTGGCGTAAAAGAACCCGAGCGCTCCGAAACACGAGGCTAGCCTTCTGCTGCGCCGCTTCAGCTTTCATTAAGGAATCGTTAGCGCCGTCGCTCTCGTCGGCATCCTCCTCCTCCTCTCCTCCACGGTCCGTTCCTCTCTCGCCACGTCTCTCTCATCCTTTTTCCTCTCTTCCTCCCTTTCGTCCTCCTCCTCCCTCTTCTTTTGAACGAATATCGGCTCTCCGCTTTTTCGTTTTATCTTCGTGCTGTTCGCCTCTCGTCGTCTCTCGTTCTTGTTTCCCTCTTTTATAATTTTTTTCTATCTCTCTTGTTTCGAATGTGGAAAATCGAACGATTACATCGGGAATTTTTTCATGCATTAAGATATTGAAGAAAGACAATTTGGAATTCTTATCCTCGGTTCGACTTATTTACTCTTTCATCGATTTTGACATTAGAAGTTTTTAATCCGTAAAATATCTTATTCCTCTTCTCTCGTTTTAACGGTCTTAATTGGCGAGAAAATTGACGTCCGCACTTTGGTGCACGTGATTTCAAAACGCAATCGCATCGAAAAAAAAGCTGTATACACTCGGATACACCTTTCGAGGGGCGCAGATGGCCGTCGCCTTTTTAGAGTGTGCGTACACGCGTACGCGTCAGCCTTTCCTCTAATGGAAAAAAATCCTTCCCTAGGAACACACATAACCCGCTTCTCTATAGTTATCATAGCCAAGGGATACCATCCCGATTGTAGCCGCAAACCCTCTATCTTCGATGAAACGTTACCGCAAGAGGGTGGATTCCGTTATGTGTGAAATATAGAGGATTTACCAAAAAATTCCATTATCTTTTCTCTCTCTCTCTCTCTCTCTCATGTAATATATAAATACAATTGTCGCAGATGGCCGTCGCCTTTTTAGAGTGTGCGTACACGCGTACGCGTCAGCCTTTCCTAATGGAAAAAAAATCCTTCCCTAGGAACACACATAACCCGCTTCTCTATAGTTATCATAGCCAAGGGATACCATCCCGATTGTAGCCGCAAACCCTCCATCTTCGATGAAACGTTACCGCAAGAGGGTGGATTCCGTTATGTGTGAAATATAGAGGATTTACCAAAAAATTCCATTATCTTTTCTCTCTCTCTCTCTCTCTCTCATGTAATATATAAATACAATTGTGTGTATGTAATATATTATATATTATCATATAAACTATTTTTTATTTTTTGGTAACTGATAAATTATATGATTGTTAATACGAGAAAGTGTAAAGAAGTTGGATAAAGTAGATTGACAAAGAGTTCTGAAATTCATCGAGATGTAAAAGAGGGGAGGAGATTGTATTTCTACGAGAGTTGATTAGAGAGGGAAATATGCTTCTTTCGTATTTCAATCACTCTCCGGTGCGAACTCGGGTGAGGCCGCGTTTACGGGCAATTGTTACAGGCGAATGTGTATTCCTCTACGGCCGCAAAACGCCCGTATCCGCGGAAACATGAACGGAAAAATGAACGGTATCTCATTTTGCTCGCGCTTCTTCTGCACGATTTTATTCATCGCGTATCAATTTTCTCCGCTTCTTCTTTACGCTCATTTCAACCCGACCACCGCTCGCGTCCCGGTCACAGAGAGATGCCTTCGGCGGTTTTTATTTCAGGCTCTACCGACGAGTCTGTGGCTCACGTCGTCTATCCGACGATCACCTCGCGTCCGTAAACAACACGTTACAATCCGTCTAGAATCACTTCGCTCGATGTATTTCTATTTTTTTTTTCTTTTTTCTTTTTTTTTTCTACTCGCGTAATCGCTGGCAATTTGCAATACTTATCGATTTGCGTAACGCGAATAATATTTTTCCAACGGTATCTCATGATATTTTCGCACTTTCTGATGCGATAAAGCGTAGATATTACGCGACTAAAAATGAGCTTGACAAGTAGAACACATAAATTTTGTCGAAAATGTATTTTTGATTAATATTTATGATATTTAATGAAATGTCTAGAGAATTTATTATCGGTAAAGAGTACTCGCGTCTTTTGCTACATCGATAAAATACTATTTCGTGTAAAGAATTACTTTATGCGTTAACGTTTTATTTCGGAGAACACTGTATCTGGAACACGCTATAGTTCTAGGGAAAAAGTAACGTCCTCCACACACACACATTGATCTCTCCTCTCCTCTTACTAATTACTCTTTCTCTTGCAGCGCGAGCGCTACCGCTCGGTTTTTGTTCGCGTCTCGAGGCTAAAGCGATTCTGAAACTGTTCCTAGTAACCATGGTCTACGTTAATGAATGGCAGGAATGGAGAGAATGAACCGTTGCGTCTGTTTCGAATTGCTTCCAGCAGAAATTGGATCGTGCATTATTCTTTCATAGGAACACATCGATTCCACGGAATTTATACTCACATACTTTTGCCACACACATTCCGATAAATAAATATCTCTAGTATATTCAAAATAACTGTTAGCTATTATATTTCGTTTACGAGATGAGTAATGAAAGATCACACATACAATAATGTGACGTGTCTTTAAAAAAATTTCAAGTGGATTTTCTTCCTTTCTCATAAAAAACATAATTGAAAAAATTTATTATTATTTTTCTTTTTATTAATTAGGTATCAATCTAAATTTCAATTAAAATATCATTTCAGAGGTAAAGGGTAAATAATGTTTTCGCTAATTATGCTGAAATAATTCGATTTCTGATGAATGATTAACCCTCGCAGAGATTCGAATTAACGGGAACGTCCCGGCAGAAACGTAATGGAATATTTTTACGGGTTTCCGGTCAGGTATCGTTTGATGAATTCCAATGTGACATGTAATTAGTTGCAAAACACTAATCATCGGCCGGCGATGGATGGAATCAGGCCGCAAAGGTCGATCGTTCTGATTACGAAACCATTTTGTCGAATTGTAAACTCGCAACTCTAATGTAAGCTCCGATTATGAGACTCGCGTATAAATGACTGGTTTAGTATAACTAGTTTAGAGTTTGCACTCGCGGGGAGGGGTGATCTCAACAAGCTCGGCCACGAGTTTAATGAATAGCGGCTTCGCGGCCAATCAACGATCAGCTTAAACCACCGGCTCACAATTACCACATATTGTTTTAAACGCGATCGTACATTTTAATCCTTCGCGTTAGACACGGGGATATCATATATCGTTCTTTTTCGGTGCTTGCCGTACAATGCTAAAATCTGCATAGCACGACTGCCAAGAGAGATTGGTCAATGCGCGAAAATTAGTTTAGTATAAAAAAATGCCTATTCTAAAATCGTAAGAGAAACTATTAGGTTTACTATCTGACAAATCAATTTTTGAACGATTTTTGTTACGCAAAAATGAATTATAGTACACGAATAATAAACAAATGAGCGCGGTACAAGTTGAGTCAGCAACGTGAAAAAAAATTCCGCGTTTTAAAATTAATCCGCTTAAAAAGCCACTTATACTGGTGGGTTAAGTCATTTTTGCGTAACACACCGTCCAATTGTGTAATATGACACACGAGGGAAACAGAGATATCTCTCGAGTGTGAAGAGCGCGACAACATACGGAAGTCGTCGAACGGCGTGAAGAAGAATCCGCGGACAGTTGTTCTTATTTTTCGTTAGGGTGGTCCACGGGGCTAGCCAATTAGACAGGGGATTGTATAATTGGGTAGATAAAGAATCGGCCGGGGATATTCTCCCAGGCACCTGCCAGCTGCCGTGCGTAGACGAGGATGAGACGAGAGAGAGGAGAGGTCGAACCGGTCGTCGTCGTCGTCGTCGTTTCGATCGTTCGCGTCGCTCCTCCCAACGTCGTAAAAGTCTTTCCTTCATTATCGTCCAAATATTCGCGAATTTGTTTTACCGTCGGAATTATTTAGCGACGCTTCTCGGTTGACCATTTGTTCGAATTGATCGAAGTAGCGGACAGTCGATTACAACGATCAATTCTTCATAGCTAATTCATATTAACGCCTCCGTCCTCGTGTTGCTTCAACCATCGTCTTAAGCTTATTCGATATTTCAGTCCCAACCATTTCTTATCACCAATTAGCGAATTGCCGAAGCATTTTTTGTTCTTGACCGTATCACCATCATAAAAATTTTATGTAAAGCTTTAAAGCTCTAATATAATAAAATTAAGAAATATATATTCATATATTAATATTTCTTTTTGTTTATTTTTTCTCTGGTTGCGAAATATTATGCGTCCTCTTTTTATTATATTTGGATCTTCTCTTCGGGATAAGGTATTATCAAACGACGATAACCTTAGGAAATAACTCTCGACACACAAATGTTTACGATATGAGTAGCTTTATCACAGATAAATAATAATAAAGTTGTATAGCAGTCGTGTGTCACGTGCCGCGATATATATTGAAGTATACATCGCGGATTTTCGCGTGAAACTCGTTTGACTGTCACTCTTTCATGTATAATCGCCGTATATCATTAGACGAAACGTATGGCTTGAGAATGTTGGCTGCTGGGTAGAATGATAGTGGGAATGATGGCTTGAAAACCTGTCAACCGAGACGTGACGCGTTTGCGTAATGCCACTCCGGCAAATTGTACTTCTAGATCAAACTGGCCAGGAATCCGCATAGTCAGTTTCCTTTTATTAGAATAAATACTTCCTTGGAACATAATATACAAATCTTTCTACGCGAAATAGATAGGTAACAAATTGCCAAGGCTCTGAACAATTCTCCTCGATAAAAATGTGTATTGCTTTTCTAAGAGAATTTATTATTGGCATTAAATGCGGATTTAAACTGCGGGCAAGATATTACGCCTGATAAAATCATAATCGTATTGTCGTCATAACGCCGGGTTTTGTGTTCTACACGACACGTGTACGCTGAGATTTGCAATCGATTTAAATTTTTTAACATGGCCATAATTCACCGCGAGTCCTCCAATTTATTATAATTTTATGCGCGAGTTCAAGGATACTTAACTGACAAAAGAGAGAGGAAGGAAAAGGAGAGAGACGGAGGAAATGAGTCATATGACTCTACGAATATAATTCTTAAACGTATCTTCGAAATTCTAAAGGGCTCGCTTTCACTTTTTCCCGTATCTTTTCTCGTACGTAACGATATCGTTAGAGTCTAGGATAACCTTAGAGTCATCGGGGATTCTGATAATTCACGCCATGAGAAATCGATAGAGAAAGAAGCTACACTTGTCGACCGATAAATCTCTGGGACCCGGCTCATTACTCTACTGTTACCACCAATACTTTTACTTTCTTTCTTAAATCATTACTTCTTTAATTCCGTTCAATCTCCGCCGTTAATTCCAGATCGCTTCGTACTTTAAGAGTACCACAGTAGTCGCGAATATTAGTTCTACTTTATTTCTACTTTGTTTTCGATGAATTTAATGAATAATTTTATCATCAGAATCGCGATGATACGCTTTAAAAATGCCTATCGCGAAAATAATTGCGCCTCGCCTCAGTCACGGTAAATGTTCCAAAACATTTCGAAATTATCTCGCGGGGCGCAATTATCCGAGTAACTGCCGCCGCGACAGGCGGCGCTTAATTTGTCGTGTCGCCGGGTTGATTTTCACCCGGCGCGTCAACCCGTCTACGAAAATTCCTATCAACAGGTTGTCACCGACCTCTCTGCCGGGCTCTCTGCTGCAGCTTTGCAAGAGAGCGAGCGAAAAACCGGAGCAAGAGCTGTTACACGTTACACGCACACCGTGCGTGTTGTTCATTAACTCTTAGATCTTCAACCTGTGTTTACGCAGATAGCAATTTTAAAGAGAAATTTCCAGCGTATTCTAATCGTTTCGGACTATTAGATCTAAATGTATTCGTGAATAGAATACTCTATCGCTCCGCGTGCCGATCGCGAAGTGTAGAATAATATTATTAATATATTATTAATTACATATTATTAATTACATATAATTTACATATTATTAATATATTATTAATATATACTAATATATTATTATATTATAATAATATTATTATTATATAATTAATACGATAATAAAAAACGCGAACGACCCTTTTAATAAACGTGTTTTATAGTTTTAAGGTTTGGTATATTAACATCGTATAAAAATTGAAGCGAATTTATAATAAATTTTAAATTTTAGTATTTGTTGAATTTGATGGACATACAGTGTCTGTAATAATATTATTTCAGCAATAAATTTTATGTATAACGTAATATGAAAATTTAACGAAAATATAAATAATTATATATATAAAGAAGAAAAATACGACCAGTATATATTCGAAAGATAAATTGATTGAAATTGAAATTGAGATAGATAAGCTTGAGTCAATTATGAAAAATTCTTTTGATTTTTTAACAAGTCCATTTGTTTCGATGTATGAAATATTGAAAACTCGAGTGATTTTTACATGCCTACCTTAATAGCATTTTGTGTGATTAATTTCAAGTTTGACGTTCGTCATTTTGTTTGCAAAAAGTTCGCTACGTGTCTTTATCGTCTTAATGAATTGACTTTACGAGCTAGAGAGGGAAACGTCGATAATCGTAACGAACTCAGTTGCACACATTTAGAAGCTTTTTAATTCGATTAAATTAATTATCTCGGCAGCTTTATTTTGACTTTAACTTATCGAGTGTTTTATAAATTCCGGCAAGCTGAGTGAGTAACACTATTACACGGGGAGCAATGAACACACGTGTTTTATCTCTTATTATCGATCATCTTGATGACGTAAATCAATTTCAACGCGCATGGAAGAATATGTAAATTTATAAATCAGTATTTGAAATTTCGAAAGCTTTTAAAAAATTGAGCGGGTATCGAAAAGTTTTATTTTAATTCGAAATCATATATGTGTGTATATATGTACATGTGCATCTTCAATATATACATTTATATTTCTCAGTATATTATTAATGCGCCTTTTATTCAACATATTAATTATGCTTGCATAATCGAAAAAAAAAACCGTTAAGAACTCACGTGAGTTCGATAAAATCACGAGAACTGTCGACAGCAAAAAACTTGAAACTTGAAAATTTAAGACTTTTTTTTTTTAATTTTTGCATCTTGTTATTTCTTGTCGGATACCTTTCGATGCGTCCTCAAGAAATAAATCTATTAAATATGTAAAAAGAAGAAATAAAAAGAAAAAACTATTCCATAGTTCAATATCTGCAACAAGTAAGCGAAAGATTGCCAATTACTTAATGAAAATGTACTTTTATCGTACGCCGACACCGACCTTGACTATCTTGACTGCCTTCCTTCTCGCATCTGACGATCATTAAGGTCGAAATATTTAAATTGAATTTACGAGATCTGGCCCCGGGGCTACTCCGTAGACTACTTCGCGGAGGTTGAAGAACCGAGACGAGGAACTGAACGGCAAATGTACGCAGACTAGTGCAAAGGACCGTCATCCATCATAGAGCACAACGAAATTCTCTGTGCGCGTACGATGACCGTCTCAAGCTTTCAGAAAGATCCGGTGAATATATATAAATATATATTTACTATATTTTCTTTCGTGCAATGACGATCAATAAATAAATAAATATATATATATGCACGAAAGAAAATAAGAAAATATAGTAATTAATCATTGCTTCATCAAACGGAGGAAACAAATTCACATTCACACGGTTGAGACGACGACTCGCGGTCATTAACAGATGTTCAACGTTATTCAATGTTAATTCGAGAATTTAACACGGTGCAGCCTCCGCGCGCACGCACTTCTAAATTCAGCTGATGATCTTGGAGTGTATACGATTTATACACCCGGCTGCGTCACGGCAAATGTACCTCGTCTCGGCTTCTTAAGTATTGCCTAAGTAAATCGACGTCGATTAATCAGAAATGACAGGAGGACTAGCCGGCTGCCCAGCGGGCATAGTTCCTCGCCGGTTTCGTAATTAGAGGCGCTAATTTCGCATACCTGCGCGTAGTCTGAGCGACGTAATTTCTGGATTTATCGCCATTATTTTTCTTGAAGGTGCGTCTCCCGTTTAAGAGAGAGACAGAGAGTGCACGTGAGATTCCGGCTGTCCGATTTAATTCACCAGGACTACCTCGAGCCGTCGTCGCCGCGCTCGCATTACAGACGGTTAAACATAATAATTCGCAGGATTTCTTTCAACGGAATTTCCTTTAAATTTGCTCCAATAAGTCACATTCCCGTCTCCGCGATTAACTATAAGTGTCTTCTGTCAATTATAACTGCCAATTTTTATTTAGCGCCGCCGTAATTTGCATCGAGAAATTCTTTAATTGAATCAAGTCCATTGAACGACGGGAGAACTCCTCCAAGTTACCGCAGAAAAAGTCTATATGCAAATATTTAACCTGCCAATCTCTCAGCGAGTTTTTCGCGATTCTTTTTCAAATATATCACAATTAAATCAACGAATAGAAGAGAGATAAAACTTAATTTAAAGATCGCGAAAATTATAATCTCGCCGCTTTTCGTCTCCGTCATTACTTTTATTAGGATTTATGACTTCGTCACACGTGCGCTGTGAATAAATTTCACAATTCACAAAGCGAATAATTTTCTCAAGATCTAAAATTTATCAATTGGAAGTATCGATTGGCTGATCGATTGGTAAGAACAGATGTAATTTGTATTCGACAGCGATGAGTTATACTGCGTCAAGAAACCTTACCTAAATTAATCGCTCCTTCTATCATGTAATAATACGTGACGAAAATCGCGTTCACATGAAGCCAAAATTTATCTACAAGAATTTATATCTCTTTCTCTATAAATTATGTAGAAATTTGTTGACCTTATTTTCTTTTAAACTTGCACGAACGTATAATATTAAAAGAAGAAAAACTTGTTTTGACGTTCTAATCAGAAAAGTTTCACCTAAATTTATATTTTCTAATAATTCCTTTTAACTATTTTTATTCTAAATTTAATTAGAGAATCAACATTAATAATGATTCATAAATAGATTGCAGAGTCATTGCAATGCACTTTCGCAAAAAGAAAAGTTAAATAACTTTTCAAAAAAATCATTGTAGAAAATGCATAATTACAATTTAATAATTTATACACGTCGATAATATAAATACTTCCTTCTTCTTTCTCATTTTCTCTAATTGTCCTCGCGCCCCTCAGATTCCCTCTGTTTGCCTGCCGTGCTAAAGAAACGAAGGAAAAAAATCACGCGCAGCAGACTATCGCGTTACGTGGACTATGCGCGAACTTGACACCGGCAAGGACGTGTTTCGAAAGGAGGAAATAAAAAAATAGCCGCTCCAACCCGTTAAAGGACGCGCCAAGTCAGCCGTTGAAGCCTCGAGCGAGACCGTCGATCGATTACCAAATAAATCACGATCCACGACAACCGTAAAGCGATCGTTAACCAAACTCTCCGTTAGCAAGCTTAGATTATCATTCTTCCCGCTTCTGTTAAATAACACACATAGGTACAAAGTATGAAAATTAAATCTTGTAACATGAAATATTCATACATATAACACAAAAATTTCAACATTTTTTAATTAATAAATTTAAATTAAACAAAAATCCATATTTGAAAAATCTGTAATTGAAATATATATGCACATAATGATATTTCATATTTCAGCTTATATAATACAACGTAAATGTATGAAATATTCATTCTATATCTTATAATCCATCTAATTGCAAATTGCATATATTAATTTAGAATTTTTGTCTACTCGGCTCGCAAGACATTCGAGAATTTTTCAGCTGGAAATAACGAGTCCTTTTTTTTTGAAATTTTTCGAACACGGTAACGAGAGTTAATTTTTCGAGCTCTTGTCGCGCGAAGGGCCCGAGAATCGCCCTAGATCCTCAGGCGTGGCGATACAACGATCTCAGAAGAGAACCTGTTGTTTTACGTAATAACACTCGGTCGAACGGATCGACGACGCCAGGAAACTGGCCTCTCCGTTCACGTCACTCTCTTCGCGTGTTCAGAATCGTTTCTTCGACTCCGACACGTCATTCTGGTGCGATACCTTCGTCCACCAGCGGCGTCGAAAGACAATTCGCTGCCCTTTCCACGAAGCCGAATACCCGCACGATCGTTACCTTCGGAACAGCACGAATCTCGTGATCGGCGTTATTGTTCGATAATGATGCGCGCCTTATTACGGATGAATGAGACCTTTTAGCAGTATTAGTGACCCATCGTGGACGGGACGGAAAATTTTCAAAAAAAAAAAAAGAGCAGGAATTAGAGATCGAAAATAGCGGAGGGTACCGATTATCCCGAGATGTAGGGCCCCGTACTAAATTATATCGTGACTAATGTCACGTTTGATTGATTAATGGTATTTACACCGAAGCTGAAATATTCGAAAATGGTGTCATATTTTGAGATTAACACAATTGAGAACTTGAAGCAAAAATTCAATTACGAAATTATACAACATTGTAGATTTTACGTAAAAGTATGCAATTAATCGTATAAAACAATTCCGTCTTAATCGCATAATTAATATGTTGAAATATTCATTTGATTCATATTATGTGCGAAATAATACAAGCCACGAGCGTTCCATTCCAAAGTAGATATCAGAAAGGATAGGCGTTAATAATCGTCGATCGTGACGACTGCTCATCCTGTTCTTCGCTTCTGTCGTGAAAAGAAATATAAAAAAAAAAAAAATAAAAAAAGAAAAAAGAATTGGATGAGATTGGAGAAACTAGAAACTAGCATGTGAGAGGAATGAGAGATGGGGAAAAAAGGGGGATAAAGGAAGAGATAAAACGAAACGGAGAGGCAAGACGAAGGAAGGAGAGAGCAAGAATATTAGAGTACGTGGAGAGGGAAAAGGGGAAGGGGGGCAGTCTCTATGCGGTACCCGAAGCCAGTCGGTCGGATATGCCCCGAGGCCGTGATAGACAAGGTCAGCCTCTCCCAGCCTTATATATATGCTTCTGCTACTGGCAGCGTGTGCTCTCTGCTCTCTTTTACGTTTATTTATTTATTTATAAATATACTGCACGCGGTGCGCGCTCTTTTCTGCGACTCCTGGCTAATGTGCCCGCGGAAGCGGACGGTTGACGGTTGCCAACCGAATCTCATTCCCGTCGTCTCATACCGCCGAATATTGCCATAAAGATATGCGAAATAAACGACCGAGTCCGAAGTACATTCTCGTGGCTGTGTCACGTGCGCGCAAGAAGTTATTAATTTGCATTTTAGATCGGGAAACATTAAGTTTTCTGCAATGGCGGCCACTGCCGCCGCGAGTTCCTGAAATCGATTACGACTCATCTCTTTGTCTCTTATTTGCTTATATTCTCGCTATTTCTATTTTTCTTTCTTTCTTTCTCTTTCTCTTTCTCTTTCTCTCTCTCTCTCTCTCTCTCTGACACCAAAGTATTCTTTTCTTTTTACAGATATTCGGTAGCAAGGCGGACCTGCAGCTCCATACGCAGATCCATATGCGCGAGGCGAAGCCGTACAAGTGTACGCAGTGTTCCAAGGCGTTCGCCAATTCCTCGTACCTGTCACAGCATACGAGGATCCACCTGGGCATTAAGCCGTACCGTTGCGAGATCTGCCAGCGGAAGTTCACCCAGCTGAGTCACCTACAGCAGCACATTCGCACGCACACCGGCGACAAGCCATACAAGTGCCGGCATCCGGGCTGCACGAAAGCGTTCAGCCAATTGAGCAATCTGCAGAGCCACTCGCGATGCCACCAAACCGACAAGCCGTACAAGTGTAACTCCTGCTACAAATGCTTCTCCGACGAGCCCAGCCTGCTCGAGCACATACCGAAGCATAAGGAGTCGAAGCACCTGAAAACGCACATCTGCCAGTACTGCGGCAAGAGTTACACCCAGGAGACCTATTTAGCAAAGCATATGCAGAAGCACGCGGAGAGAACGGACAAGAGACCGCCGATCATCGGCACGGGCCTCAGGCCGTCGATACACGCGATGACCGCCCATCATCAGGACCACTATTGGCCCAAGGTAAGCCCGGATTCGGTGATCGGCGATCTGCACGAGAGGCTGCCGCACCATCACGCGGAATACCATCAGAACCAGAATCCGGAGATGCTGCTGCCGGGACACGGGCATCGCACCGCCGAGTCCATCGAGAATGACTCGAGGCAACAGACGCCCCAGCCTGGCGCGAATCACCATCCCAACAGTAGTTCGGCCTTCACGCCGATCTCGTCGATCTCGATCAACTCGATCTCCTCGATGCAGCATCCGTTGAATCCGCTGAATCATCTGCACTATCCTGGCAGTCATCACCCGGCGTCCCGGCCGTATCTCTACGAGGCGTTCAATACGACGCAGAAGTCGTCGCCTACGTCCTCGTCATCCGGCGTGACGCCCGGCACCACCAGCAACCAAAACGCCACGTCTTTCCCGAATCAGCTCATTAGTCTTCACCAGATCAGGAACTACGCCCATCAGCCGAATCTCGGCAATCTGGGCAACCTGGGGAATCTGGGGAACTTGAGCAATCTCAGCAATCTCAGTGCCACGATGGAAAGCCACGCGCTGCTGGGCGGTCTCAAAGAGAAGCAGTAACTCTTAGCTGGTCTTGGAGATTAACTTCAGGAAGCGCTCGCGAGCTCTCTTCATCACGGTTCTTTTATTCTTTTTCTTCTACTTTCCGTGACATGTCACGTTGCGACTTGAGCTCTCGCTTCATCCGGCTCGATCGTCTTCTCCTCTCCGTGATCTCTTTATACCCGTCTAATTTATTTTTTACGCTGGTGTGTACGCAAATCCCACGCAAATATGACTCCGAAACTAACTTTTCTTCGAAATGTCTGACTTCGGTGTTTAACTACATTTTGCATTCATATTTCATAAGTATGTATGCATGTAAGAACAATAGCGCGTCTCATCGTAATCTTTTAATAGATTAATGCATACGATGATAATCGCGCCCAGAAAACGGATAAGAGGTACGAGATGTATGGTCAATGGTCGAAATCATTTTTGACAGCCAGTACAAGACTATCACTCTCTTTCCTTTTCACCTTTCTCTTCCTCTTTTTTTATCTTCTTTTTTTCTTTTAATGTCTTATCTATGAGCCTTTCGATTTTGCGTCTACGTCTCGATTGAGATGCGCTTGTGCGTTATGTATGTATATAAAATATACATATGTTTTATTAAACACACATGAGCACAATGATCTAATTTAATAAATAATCATTAAACTCAGAGTAAAAACAAATTTATTTGGATTAAAACTATTTTTTTAGTTTAATTGCTAATTAATGCCGCGTTCTCCAATCGATTTGTGTAATCGATGACGATTATGAAATTAATTCCAATGAAAGTTTTCAGTGTGAAAATTGTTTTGTATTTTCTTTTCTGTAACCACATCTTGGTATCCCAATTGTTAATGAAATTGGAAGCACGTTTATAAAATATTTACAGTGACAGTTCACACAATATTTAACCAAAGCTCCGAATCACACATGTACGTTACTCGCGATACAACAACGTAGTAACATGATAGAAACCTCGACGGTTACATTCCTTAATGTAATAAGACTGACGTGATGTAGTTTAAAAAAAAAAACTATATCTTTACATACTGGTCTAATTATTAATAATCGATATGATCACTATCGATTGTCAAAAATCGTTTCGTTGTCTCCCGCAATTGAAAACTGAATTTCTACGTTCGTTGAGAATAAAATTGATATTTACTCGACTCTCTCAGATTATCCACGTTTCTCGGCGTGTTAACGTCCTCGCCAATGATCATGCGTGCCAATTACGAGCTAGAAAGTTCCATCAATACATATTCGTCGCGATATAATCCGTACGATCTGACGACGTTTGAATGATAAAGTGGAGCACGATCATGGATTAACTCGTATTCGAACAGTAGACGATACTTTCATAATGCTAGAAAGTATACGATACGCCGGTGAGATGAATTAACTGATTTCTTCTTCAGTTTATCATGAACAATTTTAGTTGTGAACGGAGACCGAGATCATTTTTTGTTGATAAACATGTTCAATGATTTATATTTTTATAAAGTTATATATAATAGCAAATGTGTGTTTTTTCAATAAATTCGCTCTCTAAACTAAATTTTTTGAATCCGGCGATGTTCACTTTTTCGACACATCCTTGTGTGTGTGTGTATTTCTTATCACTACATCTTATGAAATTATTTTGGACGATCGAGATTTTTTTCAACTGGAATTATTTTTTACATTGTTCCCGCAAACTCGAAGAATATTTTAAGTTTAATTAATTAATATATTTCAAATTCTAAGATATTAATTATGCAGTTTTCTTTTACTCTATTGTGTTTTATTTGCGTATTTTTCTTTGTTTTATGTTCTTTATTTTCTCTAACATATTGAAAAAAATATTATAATTTCATCAAAAATATAATTTGTGCAGTTTACATGGTTAAAATTTAATTTCTCGTAACGTTGTGACTATACGAGTTTTAATTATTTTAAGAAATTTTGTCGCGATTTACCAAGCAAATCATCTTGAAAGACAAATAAATGTGGAAGGGAATGTACGAAATTAGTGAATTGATAAATAAGAAAATTAGACATGCAAATATGCTACGTCGTAATGTACGCGAAGGAAAACAGATAGAGTAAACGTACGAAGACGAACGAAAAATTCATTTTAGGACATTCGGAAAATTATGCAGGAACACCAATGGGATAACAAAGACATAAGGAGGAGAAGAAAACTGTAGCGCGAAGCGCGTAGAGAGACTGGCATATAAAGAGATACACAAAAAAAGAAACGTATAGAAATATATACGGGCACACATACAAAAAAGGTATAAAAGCATCACGCACATTCTGTAAGAGAGCCGCACGGAGACCTCCTCTTGTAAATAGGTGCTATATAAATAAATAAGTATATGCATATATTAATAAATGAATGAATATATGCATATACGCGTACATACAAGTACATAAATAAAGAAATAATTATTATTATCGTCACACCGAGACATCATCTTTATTAGCATCATTATATTATCATCTTTATGATTATTATGTATTATTATATTATTTTTATTTACATTATTATTATTACTATTATTACTATTAATTATTATTAATTGATTAATATTTTGATCGACATTTAGTAGGTGTGTAAAATAAAGAGAAAGCACACAGATTCTAATAATGTGAAAATATTCTAAGTACCTTACTTAAGATCTAAGTAATCTTATGTAATCTGTTATATACGTGTGTACGCGTTGCGTGCGCGCGTGATGAAGAGAAAGAAGAGATGGAAGGAGAAAGAGAGAGGGAGGAAGATAACATGTATATGCGAACTATTGTAGATAATTTGTTGTTACGGTGCCAGACGTGTTCTTCTTCGGGGTTCCTGTGTAATTCACGTTCTATCGAGTTGCGTTATGTTCATACAAGAAAAAAAAAATATATAAAAAGCTTGATCGTTAAGTTTTGCATTTTTAATCATACGTTTTACACGCGAATTCCGCTTTTATTTCCGCTACTCTGTCGACTTATGGCAGAAAATGCCGCAGTGCCAATTTATTTCCGATTATTGTATCAAGATAAATCTGCGTGCCGAGATCATTATTCACTCGGTGAAAAACGAACCCCGCGGTAGTCATGTCCGGGCCTTACCCTATGCTCAAGTTGTTTAAAACTATTACGTTGTTATTAAGATGATGATAGGACAATGAATGAGAGAAGGGGCGAGGGGTAAACGTTCAAAGTTCATTTTCTTGCTGTATGGCCGGAAGGCGGACCAGATTCCTTTGTAAGACGGCATGTGACTCGCTATCTCTGGATATCCCAAAGTAAACGTCAAAGAATGAACAGATAGAAAAGAATATAGGTAATCGTGCGCGGGTGCGCACGGTTATGTACATTAAAAAATGTTGGATATACATACATCTTGTTTTAGATTGACAATGGGGCGAGGAAAAATGTTTCGAGTAATAAGTGCGTAATTGATTTACACAACAAATACAGGGAAAAGGATAGATAAATAGATAGATAGATACCCGTCATTTTGTTGATATATAATGAGAAATGTAGGGAACGCGAAATAGGACGGATTCGCATGACAGCAAGGGACAGATGCAAGATAAGAAACTCCGAAACCCCGCGCTTTAAATGTGATTTCTTCTGCCTATCCTTAGTTTCACAATGATTATATATTATTATTATTAATATTTTATTATTATTATTATTATTATTAATATTATTATTATTTCGTTTAATAAACTGTCACGTGTTAAAATAAAGGCAAAGGAGAATTTCTCGACATGTAATGTTGAGTTATTTTGTTTCTCTATTTTCTGTCAAAACGATATGAATTTGCTTTGGCCTTTCCCTTCTCTCTCATCATACAATCGTCCCTCCTTTCGTCCATTATTTTTGAAAAGTACAATATTTTAACTATACACTGGCGATTATATTAATTTTTGAAAAATGAAAAAGGACATTTATGTTTTTCACATTCGAATTTGTAAACTAGAGTATTGAAAATTCACCAAGAAAACATCGAACGATACTCTGAATAAAATAATATACTGCTCATCTATCGTGTTTAAATGTTTCCATAGAGATATTAAATGTTGGAACACACGTTAGGATGATTAAGGCAAGGATCTCACATCTCAATTTAATCTGCATTAATCCGTAAGTACACATACGATCTTTTTTCGTAACACAAACATCGGATTATTATAATTTATTTTTTCTGCTGTTATACATTTGAGAAAGATAATGTATTTAAATTAAAATAACACGCAAGAATTTTCTATTATTAGAAATTATTATTTTTGAAATATATTGTTATCAGAACATATGGCTTATTATTTTATGTTTCTCGCGTACTCACAAATTACGGTGCATAAGTTATATAAAAGAATAAAATGGTACAAACATTTTTTTTTTTTTTTTTATAACCGATTTTATTCTCAACCGTATGCTTAATCATAGTTTTTTCAAGCTTCTTTCATATTTTTCATTGATGTGAATGAGTATAAATTTGCTTTTTTATTAAGTCACCAGAGTGTCCTATATCCGTTTTGTCAAACTATCTTATGTCTTATACCAAATGAGAGATTAAAATAGAATATATATAAACACTTAATTTTTAGCGAAAGAGGATAATTAATATACGCGCATTGAAGCCACATATTCTCCTTTCAGCTCTTATAAGTTATTATTCTCTTTTGCGGTAAAAAGATTAAAGAAAAGCGTTTTTTTCTCGCTGACCATTGCCGCGAACTCTCTCTTTTATCGTGCGCCACTTTGTTCCCGTTGTTCGTCACTCGGATTATTTCATCCTTCGCTGACTTTGTGTCGCAATCTCCTCTGTCTGTCGTTTCTTACGTTCGATTACGATAAATTTCGTGAAACACTCAAGCGCACTCGGTTACTAGCGCTCCGCGTGAGCACTTCGCGGACAAATGCCGTCCAATTCTATTCTTTCGTTGTACATACAAAAGTAAGGGAGATCGTGCGTCGCGACGTTTAAACGGTTAAAGAGAGAATTTTTCATCTATACTTCTATATGAGATACCCTCTCGTGCCAGAGAATATTAGTTTCGGACGAGATTTGATAGTATTAGAAGAAGCGTTGTTTATAAAACCGCGAATGTACGCGAATATAAACCGATTGACGAAGTTGTCCTTTGTCCGCGACTAGTTCCTCTGAATGACAACGATCTTTTGGGAGACGCGAAAAATGAAAGGTGGTAGGATACACTCTTTTAGCAATACTTATAGCAAGCACGGAGGGAGGGGGCACACGAAGTCTTTCGATATGAAAAAGAAGGATGTCGATGAACGATCGCTTTACGCAAATAAATTTCGCATTTGAAGCAATAATTTACGATCTGCGTCGATTATCGTATATAAGTATAAAAACAGAGAAATCTCTCGACACGAATTCTCTCTTCAGGACAAATTGCGAGTAGCGAGGACATTTGCATTTTAATATGATTTAATAAGATAGAGAGAGATGACTGTATACCCCACGATTTTCTAACGAAATCGTACTGTATGTATGTATATTCTTTTAAATGAATGTGTCTATACGACTTTTCATAGCAATGAGATCCATCAGACTACATATTCTGTATTGGAGAAAAATGCTTCGCGCAACCTCACTCTTTATATATCGTTCTCTCTTTCGGTAAAAAAATAGTTATTATTACTATATACTTCAAGTATACAAGTTGTAAATGAATGTTTCTACAACCAGCATACCTTTGCGTAACCATTAGTCGTCGAGAGGAAAAGCGAGGAAATATATACGCGTGTATGTATCTGTATGCGTGTGTGCATAGATGCGTGTGTATTACATCTGTGTGTTACAACGCGCTCGTAGGAGAAAAAAAAAACGTCTGTAACGAAGAAAGAAACTGATAAGAAGAACATATGTGCGTGCGTATGTGAGAGCGTATATATGTATATGTTTGCGTGAGAGAAAGATAGAAAAAGAGAGTGCGAGAGAACGTATATAAGTGACACACATAAGGAAAAACAATATATTAATTATTGCGTGGTACGAACAGAACTGTGATATTTTATTGTATAACTCTGCGAAAGAGAGAGATGAGAGAGAAATATGAAGAGAGATCTCTAAAGGAGAATATACTATTACGTGAGAAAGAAAGAGAGAGAGAGAGAGAGAAAGAGAGAAAGAGAGCGAAGAGAGGGGATATTATTGTATTTTACAAAAAAAGTGCATCCTTAAACGCAATTAAATGCAATTGTGCGGGAACTGTACATACACCTGGTATCTCTCCTTTTAAAGGTATAATAGGATACCCTTAATTCTTTCGAGTTTTGATTGCGTAAGTAATGCGTATATATATATATATATAAACGTACGAAAGAGACATTTTATTGTTCGATAAAAAAAAAAGAAAACGTATGCACGGAGCACTGCGACGCCGTACCGAATGATCGCAAACGGAAAAAAAAAGAAAGAGTAATAATTAGTGTAATAATTGTGTCTATAAAATTCGAAATATGCCGAGCGATAAACCGATCATTCCCTCCCCCCCCCCCCCCCACCCCCCCCCCCC
>NW_021850624.1:806493-816167 GCF_003651465.1 Formica exsecta
CCTCCCAACCCGCCCCGTGCTCTCTCTCTCCTAAAGTTACACATCTCTTGATATTCGTTCCGTACGCATCCATCTCTTCCGCTTACTCTCCTCGTTTAATTGCAATTTGCAGCAAGTTATCCGGCAAGCGACGACAAGTGTTTTTTTTTTCAAAAATGCGAAAGCGACGAATATTGGCGATTTGGGAATTTCGTGTAAGCAAAAAGAAAGGAGCGCAAAGTGATTTGACTTTACGTCGAGTCTTTTACTTTGCGATAATTACATATTTTGAAATAGAAAATTGATCTCTTTATCAAAACTGTCAATTTTATCGTTTAATACTTTTGTATAAATTCGGCTGGTAATCTCGTTAATGCTGCTAAAATGTCCGATCGTCGCGTTATATTTATCTAAATGAGATCCAGGATAAATAAATTTGTAACGCAAAATGTGAGACGAAAAGCGAAATGGGACGACTGCGTTCTAAATGCGCCTCGATAATACGTACAGTTTTTTTATTCCACCGGACGCGCAGGTATAATGCAATGCTGATCGAAATGTTTTCAATAAATCTCAAATGTTTTTAATTCTCTCAGATCGCAAAGGGCAAAAGAATGTAACTATCGATTTTCACTGTACCTTTCGCCTTTACGAAACGAGCTGTGTTTTCTTTATTTGTACTTTTTCTGTACTTAAAATAAAGCACAGGATCAGATGCTTTAGAAAGAGAGAGAAAGAGAGAGAGAGAGAAAAAATGGGAAAACGGAAAGTGTACAGAAAGGGTAACTAAAAAGAATGGACCTACAAACTCGTAGCGACATTTTTTCGAGAACTGTTGCCGAGGGGAACTTTACAACGCTCCGCAGACGATATAATTGAAAAGGCATATTACATGTAAGGGGGATGATTTTCTTCGTATATCGCGTCGCAGCCAGCTACACGTCTATCGTACTAGAATATAGCGGACTAAAGTACACTGCACACGAGCGCGCTAATCTACCGTTTAACTCTTTGTACGGCGGTCACGCACAATTTCTAGAAAAAAAATATCTGTGACTTAAAAAATTATTCGAACCCTGATTGCTATCCTGTAATACGAGCGGAATGCTTATCCAAAAATATGATTGTCGTCGATAATCATCGTCCGACAAAGAGTTAAATGATCGTGTCGTTGCACGAACCGGAATAAAATAAATCGAGATTTCGATGATCGAGATCTCTCAAGGGACGAGAACGGGATGTCCTGCGTTTTTCCGAATCTCACGTAGTTTTTACGTCTATAGAGAGTCCTTTTTAACGCGAGCACGATACGTATGTACAAACGATGGCGTGATGGAGCTCGTTGCTCTGTGTTTGTAGCGTGAAACTCGTATGTCGCTCATATTCGAATCGATCTCGCATCAATTTGATTTTTCTTCTCTCTCTCGTGATTATTCTATATCTCAAAATTGAATCAAGCACAATATTATTTCGGAATTGGTGTGTGGAGTAAAAAAGATATTTCAATTCTCTATCTTAATAAAAGAAGTAGAAAGTATATCCAAATCTAGAAAATATTTAAAACTAACTGTGTAAAGCACTTAAAAAATTTTAAAAATTTAAAGAGAGAGAAAAAATATGAATAATATATTATTAATTAAAATAATAATTCTACGTTCGGATTTACATACTATCCTCTTGTATCTATTTCCAAGTCGCAAAGCAGCATCGATTATTCTGATTTCGGAGTAATTAATTAATTACGCTAACGATCGATGGCAAACATTTAGCTATTCCGACTTTGCTATATTTCTCCGTACGAATAGAATCGAGAAAGAGAATAATCCGAAGGATATTACATTATGGACATACGATTTTCGCGCTATTTCATCAACAAGAATTTGAAAATCGGAGGAACTCTCACAAAATTCGCGCGAGAAGAAGGAGCTGTCTGTTTTGTTCCATTCGGAGAGCACGAGAGATACTTCTGCGCAAGAGAAAGAGAGAGAGAGATGGATTTTTCTATCGCAAATTTTGTACCAAAAGCGATCACCTGATTCTAAGTTTTATTAAGGCGATGTATCGTTTAAAATCGATTGTAAATAAAGGCTCCGACTCGACGTGTCACGATCAAAGTAATAATTTAGTGTTAAGCGTGCGGTAGACATATGCGAAACAAGGAGCACGACCAACGATTTTACGAAGGAATGCCGAAGAATGTTTAAAGCTCTGTTTTGTCAATTATCGATCTGATTTTTGTATCGTATTGCTTCGCTCGTTGTTTTAATATTAAAGTGAGACAGTCCCCTCGTCCCTCGCAGAGCTTGTTCAGAACGTCTAGCTGTGTAATCATTGTCGCGGATCTCTCGCGATCGTCGACCGACGTCCGATTTTCAAAGATTTTACGACTATTTCTCGAATCTACGTCCCGCACACAGCTCTGTAAAGCAACACACCCGCCCCAAAACATCGAAACACACTCCACACACACACACACACACACACACACACACACATTAATTGTTCGTCCTTTTTAACAAATATAACAGAACTTACGTCTTACCCGATGCGAGAGCGTACGAGGTGGAATGTCATTGCAATGGAATTTTTGTGCGGGGAGGAGAGCGGCAATTCTCTCTCCTCCTCCTTGTCTCTCGCGCGATGAAGGACAAGGATTGTCGCGTACCTGGTAGCATTGCATTGACGTGCCGTTTCGTTCGCGGTCTTTTGTAACCCTGTGTCACCTGATTTAATCGAGCGCGTCACGAGCGATTGAATCACGAGATCGGATCGGATCGGCCACTTCGCGGCTTGTAAACGAAATATAAGTGTTGTTTCAGAGTTTCATCATAATTCCCGTTTATATCTACGAATCGAGGACTCTCGATGCGCGTGAGTAATCTAAGATTTCATATATATAACATTCTAAATAAAAAGAAAGATACCGACCTATGTCAAGCAAGAGGAAATTACAAAGAATTTTTTAAATGAAAAAATGTAATGGAAAGTTACAAATCTTTTTTATCGAAAAATATATATAGGCATATTAGATTCACTCAGCAAGTTTAACGACTCCAGAAACGTCCATTGTGAAAGATATGATCATGATTAAAATATAACACATGAAATCTTCAGCTATACATATATAGGGAGAGAGAGACATAAATGGAAATATAAAGGTAACGATACGTGTGCGCACAATCGTCTCATATCGTCTTTCTGCCTGCACCCACTGAAGATGCTTCGCTTCTTTCTTCAACATACTTGACCACTTTATTGAAAACTTTTAACTGTTACTCTTATTTGTATCACTTTAATACGTAAATATAAAAATAATTGATAATTATCACGCGCACTTATTTTAACTGACTAAATTCGAAAATGAAAAGTACTTTCTTATTCCGCCGTTAGGAGCGCACTTGTTCAATCGATCTGGTGCTGCCATCTTGCGTGAGAGTATATTATTTACGAAAAATTCACGCGCATGCGCGAAGCTTGATGTGTCATTGCGAACAGCTGATAGAAGTAGAAGACAGCGGACGCGTGTGACGGATCAATTGTACGCGTCGCTGTCAAAAAAATAAATCTCGCCGAGAATATAATTTTCTCCAAGTATATATGTATAAATAAATATCGTTTTAAAATTATCATGGCATT
This sequence comes from Formica exsecta, assembly GCF_003651465.1. Classification (NCBI taxonomy): domain Eukaryota; kingdom Metazoa; phylum Arthropoda; class Insecta; order Hymenoptera; family Formicidae; genus Formica; species Formica exsecta. Next base: position 810,109 of record NW_021850624.1, read on the forward strand.
TCTAGAGGTTTGTTAGATGACTCGCTTGTAATTTATCTTGATTTATAGTTTCTTTCTCGACGTATCTTCACAACTATCGTTTCTTTTTCGACGCTGAATATAACCTAAAGTTTTCGACGCGTTATTATCTTTTTAGTGGAGACGCTTTAATTTCTTTGACTTGAAAAAGGAAGTTGATGCAGGAAAAATCGCTGCCGCATTCGGAGTAAGATGATTTTTTCATATACTATAATATAAATTAAGCATATTTACCCTTCCACAGTGTGGAAGAAAGAGGCTCTCTTATCCTAATTGATAATTTCTCATATACAGGATGCACAAGTTGCCGCAGCTACCAGTGGCAATGGCAATCTTGTATTCGGGGATAATACAGGCAGCGTACACTTAATAAACAGGGCATATGAGATTACAACGTTTCGAGCTTATGAAATTACACTAGTGTTGGCGCAACAAGTTCAACATTCTACTTTTCTGTTTACTATTGGTGTAAGAATGCCACACTACGATCATTTCTTGCAAGAAGTATTCCCTTAATCAGATTTTATGATTAATTATTTTATATAATGCATTAACAGGAGGATGAGGCTGGATGCAATCCTACTATAAAGGTTTGGAATTTGGCCAAACCAGATAAGCAAGGTAATCCAACATGTGTTCGGATAAGCAGAGCTATACCTAGTTACCGAGCAGTTCCAGCAACAGCTCTATGTGTCCATACTAGTCTTACATTGATGGCTATTGGATTTGGAGATGGTTCTATTATGCTGTATAGGTAAATAGAATATATTCTTTTTTTTATTTCATCAAACTATTATCAATATCAAAGTTCTATTTCTTCAAAATATATATTTATTACTTTATTATATATCTTATATTGTAATATAATATTATATAAACTATACAGCAAGAATAGCTTTTTCTATATTCAAATTTTCCATTTTCAGAGGTGATTTGACTCGAGAGAGAAAAAATAAAATAAAGGTCCTGAAGGATGCCAATTTATCTATTACTGGCCTTGCAATAAGAGCGACCGGTAAACAGACGCATATGTTCGTTGCTACGCAGAACAGCGTGTTTTTGTATAATATTACTGTTAAGGATAAAGAATTTAAATCTACTTTGGATACTATGGGTTGCTCGCGAAAATGCAGCGTGCTCGCTGAATCTATGCAAGACAGCCATTTTATGATCGGACGTAATGATGTAAGTCGCACATAGTTTTATGTTCGTGTTTTCAATTATATACATAAATAAAAAAAAAAACTATTTAATTATAAAATTTTCAGGCTATTTATTGTTACACACCAGATGGTAGAGGTCCATGTTATGCAGTAGAAGGTCAAAAGATAATGTTAGAATGGTTCAGAACATATTTAGTGATAGTAGCAAAAGAAGCGGCAAACGTTCCGAGAACGACAACGACTATATCCGCCAAACCTAAGTAATCGATAGAAGCACGTTTATTATTTATAGTTTATTTACAATTATGTTATAATGTAAATATATTAAATTTTTACAGCACAATAGAACCAATACCTCCTGGTGTCGATAAGCATATTATTACTGTGCTTGATATCCAAAACAAGTTTATCGTATTCTCCGCGCCTATGGTATCTGTCCAAGCAGTACTGTCTGAATGGGGTGGATTTTTTATACTTAGTGGAGACAACAAGTTGTATCATTTGGATGAGAAAGATTTGCAATCGAAATTAGCACTGCTTTTTAAAAAAAATTTGTACGATGTTTCTATAAGGTATATTGAATATATAATTGCAATGAGAGATTAAACCGTTAAGACAACAACTTTTAACAACATGACGTGTTGTATATATTTTATTGCAGAATAGCTAAAAATCAGCAATATGATGCGGAAGGTCTCATAGATATTTTTCGTCAATATGGAGATCATTTATATTCTAAGGGGGATCATAATGGCGCTATAGAACAATACATAAAGACAATTGGCAAATTAGAACCATCTTATGTGATAAGAAAATTCTTAGATTCTCAACATATCGATAATTTGACGACGTACTTGCAAGCTCTGCATAAAAATGGACAAGCAACCGAAGATCATACTACTTTATTGTTAAATTGTTATACTAAACTTAATCATACCGATAAATTAAAAGAATTCATTATGGTAAGTCTTTTCTACTTTTCTGTTTACTATTGGTGTAAGAATGCCACACTACGATCATTTCTTGCAAGAAGTATTCATTTAATCAGATTTTATGATTAATTATTTTATATAATGCATTAACAGGAGGATGAGGCTGGATGCAATCCTACTATAAAGGTTTGGAATTTGGCCAAACCAGATAAGCAAGGTAATCCAACATGTGTTCGGATAAGCAGAGCTATACCTAGTTACCGAGCAGTTCCAGCAACAGCTCTATGTGTCCATACTAGTCTTACATTGATGGCTATTGGATTTGGAGATGGTTCTATTATGCTGTATAGGTAAATAGAATATATTCTTTTTTTTATTTCATCAAACTATTATCAATATCAAAGTTCTATTTCTTCAAAATATATATTTATTACTTTATTATATATCTTATATTGTAATATAATATTATATAAACTATACAGCAAGAATAGCTTTTTCTATATTCAAATTTTCCATTTTCAGAGGTGATTTGACTCGAGAGAGAAAAAATAAAATAAAGGTCCTGAAGGATGCCAATTTATCTATTACTGGCCTTGCAATAAGAGCGACCGGTAAACAGACGCATATGTTCGTTGCTACGCAGAACAGCGTGTTTTTGTATAATATTACTGTTAAGGATAAAGAATTTAAATCTACTTTGGATACTATGGGTTGCTCGCGAAAATGCAGCGTGCTCGCTGAATCTATGCAAGACAGCCATTTTATGATCGGACGTAATGATGTAAGTCGCACATAGTTTTATGTTCGTGTTTTCAATTATATACATAAATAAAAAAAAAAACTATTTAATTATAAAATTTTCAGGCTATTTATTGTTACACACCAGATGGTAGAGGTCCATGTTATGCAGTAGAAGGTCAAAAGATAATGTTAGAATGGTTCAGAACATATTTAGTGATAGTAGCAAAAGAAGCGGCAAACGTTCCGAGAACGACAACGACTATATCCGCCAAACCTAAGTAATCGATAGAAGCACGTTTATTATTTATAGTTTATTTACAATTATGTTATAATGTAAATATATTAAATTTTTACAGCACAATAGAACCAATACCTCCTGGTGTCGATAAGCATATTATTACTGTGCTTGATATCCAAAACAAGTTTATCGTATTCTCCGCGCCTATGGTATCTGTCCAAGCAGTACTGTCTGAATGGGGTGGATTTTTTATACTTAGTGGAGACAACAAGTTGTATCATTTGGATGAGAAAGATTTGCAATCGAAATTAGCACTGCTTTTTAAAAAAAATTTGTACGATGTTTCTATAAGGTATATCGAATATATAATTGCAATGAGAGATTAAACTGTTAAGACAACAACTTTTAACAACATGACGTGTTGTATATATTTTATTGCAGAATAGCTAAAAATCAGCAATATGATGCGGAAGGTCTCATAGATATTTTTCGTCAATATGGAGATCATTTATATTCTAAGGGGGATCATAATGGCGCTATAGAACAATACATAAAGACAATTGGCAAATTAGAACCATCTTATGTGATAAGAAAATTCTTAGATTCTCAACATATCGATAATTTGACGACGTACTTGCAAGCTCTGCATAAAAATGGACAAGCAACCGAAGATCATACTACTTTATTGTTAAATTGTTATACTAAACTTAATCATACCGATAAATTAAAAGAATTCATTATGGTAAGTCTTTGTGCAAACTCAAATGTTTGTTAAAATATGTGATATGTTTGAAAATATGGTATTATATATATAGATATATTCACATTACTTTGTCATGCATATTTTAGACGAAAGATCGTGAGGTTGATTTCGACGTAGAAATAGCGATTAAAGTTTGTCGCCAAGCATCGCCGGAGGACGCTTTATTACTCGCGCAGAAACATGGTAAGCACGAATGGTATCTTCGTATTCAAATCGAAGACAAACGTGAATACAAAAAGGCATTGGAATACATAGCAACTTTAGAATTCGAAGAGGTATTACTATATCTATATATGTATGTATGTGTATATTTCTATAAAAGTAGATACACATCTATATTGAGAAACGTTTCGAAACTTTTTTAGGCAGAAGCTAACATGAAGAAATATGGAAATATTTTAATAGAAAATGTGCCAAATGAATCTACACAATTTTTAAAAACTTTATGCACAAATTATAAACCTTCTGATAAACCTCTTGTAGATCAGGTATATGTACAGATCTCCCTCTTATATTCTTCTATTGGTTTTAATTAATTAAATTAAATTATTATATAAGGAGAAATTGAAAGGTAGAAATGTATACTCACTTTGTTATCTTCTTTCTGTAGGAAGCATTAAATGGCTATACAGAGCAACGTATCGATAAAGCCAATCCAGAAGATTTTATTCATTTGTTTCTAAATAATTCTGAACGACTCGTAGAGTTCTTGGAGCATTTAGTTAAATCAGATACAAGGTAACAATATCTCATAAAAAAGACATAGATATCATAAAGTTAACTCTGTCTTTTCTTATATTTCTTGTAGGTGGAGTACACTTGTTTACAATACATTAGTGGAACATTATTTGCACGTTTGGTCGGCTTTAGATAATGATGTAGCTAAAATACAATATGAACAGAAAATTGTACGACTTCTGCAGAATTCCGAAGCTCATTATGATAAAGACCAAATATTAATACTTTGCCATCAGCATAATTTCAGGAAAGGATTGCTTTTCCTTTACGAGGAGAGCAAACTGTAAGTCTCACTGTCATATATTACATTACGAGAAATTATATCACATAAAAAAACATCGTATAGAGACATCTTGATATCATTTTAGATACCAAGAAATATTAAGATTTCATTTACGCGAGGGAGACAGCGAACAAGTACTTGCCACCTGCAAGAGATTTGGTCATCAAGATCCTAATTTGTGGGTACAAGCCTTGTGGAGTGTAGCTAAAAACAAGGACGCACCGACGAAACTTCTCGCGGATATATTAGCTTATATCGGTGAATATTTTCTGAATATATATTAGTTATATTCAATCACAATGATTCGAAACTATTGTTTCGACTATTGTTTGTGCAGCTCAAGAAAGATTGTTGTCTCCTTTAATGGTTATTGATGCAATTTCCACATCACTAACTTGTACATTGGGAGATGTTAGAAGTTATTTATGCAGTGTATTACGAACGGAAAACGAACAGACTCAAGCTGATACGGAATTAACACAAAAATACAGAGCTGATACTCTTAAATTACGGGAACAAATAGAGGCAATAAAGAATAGCACGATAATCTTTCAAGGATCGCGATGTAGCGCGTGCCATCATCAGTTAGAATTACCGTCTGTGCATTTCATGTGTCAACATTCATATCATCAACAGTAAGCTTTCCTAATTATTTTTATCGTTTGTATATAAACTTTCTGTCATGTAATTTGTTTCGATTTATTTCCTTTTTTTTCTGACAGTTGCTTTCAAAGCTTTTCGGAAAATGAAAACGAATGTCCAGCGTGCTTGCCAAATAATAAGAAATTGCTGGATATTATAAGAGCGCAAGAACAGTCGAGAGATTTACACGAAACATTCCACAGTCTTCTCGATCGAGCGGAAGATCCATTTTCTTTAGTGGCCGATTATTTTGGTAGAGGCGTTTTTAAGAAATTAACAGTAATTACGGATACAGACAAATCGTTACCTACACCAACTAAGTTGGAAGAACCTAAATTGAATTATGGTCCGGGCGCGGAAGCGAGACTCAGATTAAATGAAGGAAAGAGTTCTATTTCAGGTATGATTTAATGTTAAGTTTTTCGAAGTAAATTATATAACGATTAATCGCTTTTATTATGCTTTTTCCAGTAGGAAAAGCAGAATCTCGACGAGCCGGATACGATGTTCCCACATTAATAACGGAAGAGCGTTATCGAAG
>NW_021850624.1:818460-823291 GCF_003651465.1 Formica exsecta
AAGAGCGTTATCGAAGTTTTGCAAAGCCGGATATATATTCTTCGTCATTAGAGGCGAATATATCGGGAACAGGAAGCGGTTTATCGACACCACGTGGTAATTCCGCTAAAGCTTCGCCGGTGCCGATTAGAGAAGCTCGTATTTTGAATACTACCACACCGAAATCATCGCCGATCGAAAAGTCTTTCGTTCCACCAAAAAACCCTATTGTGCCATTAAATCCTTTTGAGACTGATGATTATGACGAATCTAAAAATCCTTTTGCCGACGACGATGATGACGATGCAAATAATCCTTTTATAGATAACGATGATAATGACGCGGCTGGCAATGATGATAACGATTATAATAAAAATCTGAATCCATTTGGTAGATAAACCACAAACATCGATATTAATGCTGATTAAAGAATATATAAAAGCAAAGAGAAAATATTGTCAAATGCATGCTTAAACAACAAGTATTATGCAATGAAATTTCGAATCTAATACACTATGTGTAAACTTGTATAGTATGTACTTTAATTTTATATGCTGTATAAATCTCATTTAGCATTAATATTATATTTTCTTCACAAGTTGTTATATTTTTTTCGCAAGTTGAAGACTTTATATGCTGTGCTGATCTTATCTATAAGATCTAATATTTATCTGAGAACTAGCAAAGAGAGATATTTAAAGTACTATGCTTTGTATATCCTTACGTGAGAGATAATAATTAAATTCTGTCAATTTAAAAATGTTGGAACTTGATACAAAGAATCACAATTTTAAAATTAATTGCTCAAGATAAGAATATATCAATTCTTGTTTATTGTGAGACTATGATATAATGGAGAATCAAGTAAAAATTTTAAGAGATTAATTGCAAATTGGTTGATGAAAATTTATATTATTCCACTGTGTTAATGTAATTTATATTATTCTGTGTTAATATAATTTATATTATTCCACTGTGTTAATATTCATGTTTGGCTAGTTTTTTTACCTTGCAATTATAATTATTAAAATTGAAAGTGATAATCCGTGATAATCTTTCAAATTAGACTAAGTTAAATCCAGGCATAGCAAATATTATTATAATAATAATGCCTTCGTGTGCTGCATCTATTTTTTCAAATAGAATGAAACACGTAAAAGTATCTAAAAAGAGACATGAATTAATAGATGTAAAATATTGTATAATTATAATATATTAAGAATAAAAATAAACCTTTTCGTGAATTATGAATTTCGCAAATTGAGCTTCCAATTAGTCTTTGGACCTGTCCCTAATGTAGACATCGCGAAACCGATGAATTTACGCGTCTATTATGCCACTATCGCTATAATCATTTATTTATCATTGAATAGCCGGGCAGCCGGGTAAATAAAATGGTTTGCTAATAACAGAGAGAAGCCTGAGAGAGACCATATCGCCGTTTTTCGAAAGACGCCTTTTCTAGCTCGTATAGTAGCGTCAACTAGATCCATTTTAGAGCCGGCGGAATTACATGGCTAGATTCATTTTTCGGTGCCACGGTAAAACGGCCGTTTGATGCATGCCCGTGCTAAATAATTATATTATAGATTATGGATTAAAAATGTGGAGAAATATTATAGATTTATTAATGTTTTATTAGCTGCGCGTCATGTTTTATCATTCTAGTATATATTATAACGATAATAAGTTATAATTAAAGTATTTTTATGTATATACGCATGTAAAATGAAATAAATTTTCTTAAATAAATAAATTTTTTAAATAATTTTTTCCCTAATTTTTAAATATAACGTGTAAAAGATATTCATAATAAATTGCTTTCACTTTTTTCTTATTCTTGAAACAAAAATATTAAGTATTTTGAGCATTATCAAATCATGCTTTTAATTTATATAGCTTTTTATTACCTACTAAATTTTTTTTTATAGTTATATTATTCAATTAATTTTTTATTCAGTTGGATGCACTAGTGCGCATTGATGCACATTAAAAGCTTATGCTTCTATAGATAAATTTATATAAGCATAATTAATTATATTTTCCTATAGTTTTAACCATATTCTATCGTTTTTTAAGGAGTTTTAATTATTGAAAGCGTTAATTATTTTTTTCACGTTTATATGATCGCCGGTGATACTATCAGCTGTCATATTTTCGCAAAATGTCATAAAATGTCAAAAAATCGCGATATCTCGTGCAATATTGTTTTTTTAGCGTATAAAATGTTGTGTTTCTCTATCTTGTGAAATTCCACCCAGAATTTTAATTAAAAGATCGGAAATGCGAAAATAATGTTTTTTTCGGGAGATTTAGATATTTGTACGACACATTAATTTAAAAAAACGCTTAAAACTTCTTTTTCTCTATTATCGTCTTTTTTATTTTCATTTTATTTAAAAATATTAATATCTACTGGCGCATTTTGCGCAGACTTTCAAAGAAAATATTCGAGAAAAGATAGACGAAGCTTCGATGCAAATCAACGATTAAATCACAAGATAAACCGCGATTTCAAATTTGCGAAAAAAACGCGACGAATAAATAAATAAAAATGATAATTATATTTTTACGATATATAATTTTTGGAACAATCAGAGAAACGATATAATTACTATATACTTATACGAAAATTTCGATGGACATTTAAAACGCTTTTTATAATCGCGTTTGTAACAGGATATTTATAAAAAAAGCTAATGTCCGATTTATTTTCAAATGCATGATTTTATGCAAATTTCGCGATTGAGAATAAGAATATAAGTACCGTTTCGCGGAGGATTGATTAAACAAGATAAAATCTTATAAATCTTAAAATACCGTTATAAAAACATTGCGTTATCGCCGCGTTCAATGGAGGATAACTGGCCCAACGAATTGACCAGATCAAGGTTCTTGCTTCTACATCGGATCCCGCAAGATCAATTCGCAAAGAAAAGTTAAGTGATTCCGTTGAATATCAGGAACCCCGTTGTGAGAGGGAACGAATCCCGGATCTTCCAGACTAGTTCCGATAGCAATGATTTCGGTAACGAATCAACGACAGTTACCATTGTCATTATCCTTAATTCACGAGATTGAAATTCGCGCGAGAAAAAAATGTGTTCTTTTCCATTATTAACAAATATATCTCTTTATTGTAAATTAAATGAATATAACAATTTTTATGAAAATGTGGTTACGAACGTCTATATTTATAGATAATAAAATATATGCATGGTTATTGTAGCTAATGTTAAATGTGCAAATACAGATCATCAGATCTCGGGTACCAACTGTTCGAGACGAATCGAACCCGATAACAGCGAAATAAAAAAAAAATTTAATTTGAATACTTTGCAATATATAATGTAACATATATAAAATAAATTAAAATAATATCAAACATAACTATAATAATTTTAAGCTATAATTAATTTTTTTCTGTAGCATTTAAATATTCTGTAGCATTTAAATATTCTGTAGCATTTAATATATTAATTTGCCGATATTTCACTGATATCGGGGTACCCATTCGATTTGTCTCGAAGTTTTAAAGTATACGCACATTTTACATTACATTCATATATAATATTTTATAACATAAAATTCAAAAAAAGTATAAAAGTTTTTTGAAATGATATATTAATTTGTGCATGTATTTTATTATATATATAAAATAGGTATATTTAAAAACTGTACAGGATATGCTCCTAGAATGGCGGGATGTCCAATACCTGCAAATGATTTCTTAAAAGAAACCAAGAAATCCTAATATCCTCAGTACCTAGAAATATTTGTTCAAAACAAAGATCAAAAATTATATTAATTAAAATTAAATAATGTATGTTCGTTCGTAACCACAATTTTTTGTATCAAAAAAGTCAATAGAAATGGGCAAATTGATTACAATTTTAAATTCCTTGAAAAATATAAAATTATCTATCTACATTAATTATATCCATGTTCAATCTACTATTAAGTCCTTTTAGGATTAAGACAATAATAATATTAATATTAATAATGATGGAAGAACATTTTTAAAAAGAAGAGAAAGAAATATATTTTTTCTTCAAATATACTATTTAAATTAATTTCCTGATTCGATTTCAAAAAGGCGTGTGGCAGTCGTCGTTGAGTTACTACCGAAACCATTGCTTCCAGAAATCGTCAGGAAAACCTGGGATTAATTCCAATCCTACAACGAATATCCCCAATTTTCAACAGAACACCGAACTAGACGTCGCGGATGGATCTTACAAGAACCGACAAGAAATAATTCTCCACGATGAAGATTGTTTCGACTCCTTGCCGGTACGAACCACGCAAATTTTACTAACGTTTACCTGACGAGAGGGACAGCGATAAGGTCCCTTAGCTAAGACAGCGATCGCGTCCAAGAACGTGGAAAAAATGCGGTGTTTTCATAATGTAGTTAATTAATTAATTAAACAAAAATTTAATTTGAATAATGAGTTTTCGATACAATATTCATAAATATCAATCAAAATCAAATCATGAAATTCGGAATAATTTACTCGCGATCATTTTTCTATAATTTTTTTATAATTAATTTTCACTTTTTAATTTTTCCTAAAAGAATCCTATTTTTTAGTTTTCCTAAGAATTTTAAGAAATTAAATGCTTAAGGAATTAAATGACTATCTTAAGTTAAGATAGTCCTAATAGATAGTCCTAACAACCCTATTTTTGCTGACTAAGCCAGCGAGAATTCGGGATCACCGAAATTTGCGTGCCCTACTCGCGTGTCCTATTCGCGTGCCCTACTCGCGCGTCCTACTCATATATCCTACCCGCGTGCCCTAACAGAATGCACCGTATGTGGCTTCCGTTGGGCCAGTTGGACCTACCT
>NW_021850625.1:0-517 GCF_003651465.1 Formica exsecta
ATATATTAGATAAAAAACCAGAGAGATTGGTTACATGATTAAATTAATTCATTGTTTGTCATTGATTGCATTGTTTTAGCTTATCACTTTTATTTATACGCGAAATTTTTCTGTCAGTTATATTTTTTATTAAAATATTTAAAAAATTAACGTCGTAATAAAAGGTCTAACAATATATATACTATATAATATCAATATAATCTTTTGATTGCAAGTAGTCCAGATAATATTAGTTCGATGCTGAGATTTTAAAATACAACATGTCGAAAATTTCAAAACATATCGGTTTCAAACGCACTTTGTTAAAAAAGTCTATATGACTTATGTAATATTCAATTAAATTGAACAAAAAAATGCTTATAGTGAACATAAAGCAAAAAAGTAAATCTTGTTAGAGAAAAGAACTATTTTTAGTTACAGTAAAATAAATAATTTTGTTCGCTTCACGCGATATGAATAGACAGAATTATCTTATTTATTTTGACTGCGTTATAAAAGGCGTTTTGTGTATCTTTCT